>NC_134491.1:50050495-50350495 GCF_040206685.1 Ascaphus truei | reverse complement strand
TGTAATGTTGGGGGAGTCCTTTATATAATTGGAATCTCTTCCCGTGGCAATTTATCATTTACGTCAAAACATCAGGTGTCTTCCCGTAGCAAACGTCATCTTGTGATATAGCACCACTTAGTAAACATGGGCCATTATCCAGGGGTAGAATTAATTTAAAAAATAAACCACCCAGTGCAAACAATAGGTTGCGGTGATTGACAGCCGCTGAGCGCTGGGAAATGTTGCCCCAGATTTCTGAGTGCAGTATATCACATGGACCTCCAGGGAGATCGGCTGCACAGCGCGCGCATGATGGTAGCGGGGATTCATTGTCTTGCAATTGCTGCACCAATGGTAGTTCCGCCCCTGACATAATATACTAAGGAACTCCAACCCTCTCTAATAGCGCGTCTGAGATCAGATGCGTTGTAAGGAACCCCAACCCTCTCTAATAGCGCGTCTGAGATCAGATGCATTGTAAGGAACCCCAACCCTCTCTAATAGCGCGTCTGAGATCAGATGCATTGTAAGGAACCCCAACCCTCTCTAATAGCGCGTCTGAGATCAGATGCATTGTAAATTCTTCTGTATTTGTTGGTACAACTTTCAAATGACCTGAAACGCTTTAGGGAGGCTCAGGGACCCCAAGGGTTCCTAGGAACCCTGGTTGAAAAACACTGATGTATGACCTAAAAGGTTTAATTTGACAATTTACTTTAATTGCAGTAATTGCTTATAGGTATTACTATTATTTATTCTCATATATATTGTATGCGGCACATTCCCAGTAAAAGCATGCACATTACTTAAATATGCAATGGACATCTTATATGACAAATAGGATAAATATAAGGCGGCAGGAATTCCCTGTTCAAGAGCTTATACTCTAATAACAATATTCCACATTTCCATAGCATAGTTCTAGCATATATTGCCATTAGATACAGGGGTCACTTCTGTGGTGTGAAGATGTGTTTTTTTTAAGTGACAGTTTAGAACATGGGCGGCCAACTCCAGTCCTCAAGGGCCCCCAACAGGCCAGGTGTTAGTATATACTCACTCTGTCAATGTCAGGAAGTAAAGACAGTGGGTACTGCTTGAACAGGGATAGGGGTCAGGCCAAACTAACTGTCAGCAGGGACAGGGGGGAATGGGAAAGCCCATTAACTTGGAGGACTGGAGATGTTGCCAGGGCAACCAGGGGTGTGACAGACTGGAAGGAAAAAAGGCAACATAATGTATCCATTCCATCTGCAGTGGGAGTGAAACTTCAAGGAAAGTAACATCCAAATACGGCTAGCAGGCAGAACTGCCAAGGGACACCTATAAAGAAATTATATATATATATATATATATATATATATATATATATATATATATATATATATAGTGACAAACAGCTTACTCCGGGGCTCCGCCGCTTGTCCGGGACGGTTAGAACACGGTCTTTTAGGGTAGGTTAAAATGAGGAGGCGTCACGTACTGTTCCTTTAAACAGGCTGGGCCTGGTTTATTCAGTCCCAGGCACTGAGACTGCCACAGTGCATACAACAAAACACATCAAAACAAAAGCTGCTCACCTGAGCGATAACTTAACTTAGATTTCCCTAACTCAGGGTGGAAGTGGCTTTTCCACTTTCCAACAACAAAACAAGGTACTTTTGCAGACTTAGCCAAATGAACAGAACGATTGAACCTGTGTGGGGAAGAGGCTTCTCCCCACTGTGTTCAGCAGCCTTCCAGGCTCTGGAGAAGAGACAAGAGCAACCAGGAAATCAGTCTTACATACCTGATTTCTAATTAGCATGACAGGTGACAGAAATCAGGCAGCCAGACAAACTCTGGTCTGGATCTCTCATCCCTCAGTTCCAGCGCTTGCCAAACTGTGGGATGGAGTGCATGTATTATAAGGCTGCACTCCCAGGCCAGACAGGATAGAAACTGTTCAGTATCCTGGGAGCCCTATATATGGAATTTATTACCATCCCCTGGTTTCTGTCACATATCCTCCCCCCCAGCTCAGACCCCGAGGGATGAGCGACCATGGATATTAGGGAGTGCATCCTTGACAACCCGTCAGCATTGCCATGTTTGTGCCCTGACCTGTGTTCCACAGAAAATTTAAAGGGTTGTAGGCTTAGGAACCACCTGGTCACTCTAGCATTCTTCTCCCTGTTTTGACACATCCAGGTGAGGGGTGCATGATCTGTGACCAACCGGAATTTTCTCCCCAACAGGTAGTATTTGAGCGTCTCTACAGCCCACTTTATTGCGAGACACTCTTTCTCTACTATGGAGTAATTCTTCTCCTGGGGATTTAGTTTCCTACTTAAATAAAGGATGGGGTGTTCCTCACCTTGAGACTCCTGGGAGAGTACCGCCCCCAGCCCTACCTCAGATGCGTCGGTTTGGACTACGAACTCTTTGGAGAAGTCAGGTGTGACCAACACTGGTTGGGCACAGAGAGCTTCTTTCAGGCTTCTAAAGGCCTGTTCGGTTTCGGGGGACCACTTTACCATAAGCGGTCCTCTTGCTTTTGTGAGGTCGGTTAGTGGGGTTGCCTTAGTTGCAAAATTGGGAATAAACCTTCTATAGTACCCAATTAACCCCAAAAAGGTCCTTACTTGTTTTTTTGTAACTGGCCTTGGCCAACCTTGTATCGCCTCCACTTTGAGTGTTTGGGGTTTGAGTAAACCTCTGCCAATAGAATACCCCAGATACTTGGCCTCCTCCAGACCAATGGTGCATTTAGCGGGGTTAGCAGTTAGTCCAGCAGACCGAACTGCGTCGAGCACAGCTTGGACCTTTGGAAGGTGGGATTGCCAATCTTCACTATGGATTACCACATCATCCAGGTAGGCAGCAGCATACCGAGCATGTGGTTTTAAAATTTTATCCATCATTCTTTGGAATGTGGCGGGAGCTCCATGTAAGCCAAAAGGCAGCACCCTATACTGAAAGAGGCCATCTGGGGTTGAGAAGGCTGTCTTTTCTTTTGCCCTTTCTGTGAGGGGAACCTGCCAGTACCCTTTTGTTAGGTCTAGGGTTGTGAGATATCGGGCTTTGCCCAGTCTCTCTACAAGTTCATCTACCCTGGGCATAGGATAAGTATCAAATTTTGACACCGCGTTTAGTTTCCGGTAGTCATTACAAAACCTTGTTGTACCATCTGGCTTTGGGACTAAGACTATAGGGCTGTTCCACCCACTTTGGGATTCCTCAATTACGCCTAGTTTTAGCATTTTTTTAACCTCTAAACTTATAGCCTCTCTTTTGGCCTCTGGGATTCGGTACGGTTTAAGGTTAACTCGGACCCCCGGTTCAGAGACTAGGTCATGTTCAATTACGCTAGTTCTACCTGGCTGTGTAGAGAAGATTTCTTTGTTTCTTCTCACTAAATTCTGAACCTCTTGTTTCTGATGAACGGACAGGGTTTCAGCTATGCTAACCTCTGGGTCAGTTTCTTGACTCTCTGACGGACCTGGGGTTACTAG
This sequence comes from Ascaphus truei, assembly GCF_040206685.1. NCBI lineage: Eukaryota > Metazoa > Chordata > Amphibia > Anura > Ascaphidae > Ascaphus > Ascaphus truei. Next base: position 50,347,019 of record NC_134491.1, on the reverse strand, counting down.
GGTTGACAAGACTTCTCTATCTTTCCAGGGCTTGAGTAGGTTTATATGGTAAATTTGCTCAGGTTTCCTCCTACCTGGCTGTCTTACCTTATAATTTACTTCTCCCACTCTTTCCAATACCTCATATGGCCCATGCCATTTAGCAAGGAATTTACTTTCCACGGTGGGAACCAGAACTAGTACCCTATCACCTGGAAAAAAAATTCTGACCCTAGCACCCTTATTATACGTATTCCTCTGTGCTTCTTGAGCTTTCTCCATGTGTTCCCTCACTATGGGTAGGACTGCAGCAATGCGGTCCTGCATCTGGGCAACATGCTCTATTACACTTCTGTAAGGGGTAACCTCGTGTTCCCAAGTCTCTTTGGCTATATCCAGTAAGCCCCTTGGGTGTCGGCCATACAATAGTTCAAACGGGGAGAAGCCTGTGGATGATTGGGGAACTTCCCTAATGGCAAATAACAGGTACGGTAACAAACAATCCCAGTTTTTCCCATCTTTATCGACCGCCCGGCGTAACATGCTCTTTAAGGTTTTATTGAACCTTTCCACTAAACCATCTGTTTGTGGATGATAGACTGAGGTTCTGAGATGCTTGATTTTTAGGAGTTTACATAACTCTTTTGTTACTTGGGACATAAATGGTGTTCCCTGGTCAGATAGAATCTCTTTAGGAATTCCAACCCGGGAAAACAGAACTACCAACTCTTTTGCTATGTTTTTGGCAGAGGTGCTACGTAGGGGAACTGCCTCCGGATATCGGGTAGCATAATCTAATATTACCAATATATGCTGATGTCCCCTAGCAGACTTTATTAGGGGTCCTACTAGATCCATAGCAATCCGGTCAAATGGTACCTCTATTATGGGAAGGGGTACCAATGGGCTGCGGTACGCCTTGAACGGGGCGGTGATCTGACATGCTGGGCATGAGGAACAATAATTCGTAATTTCTGCCAGAACCCCAGGCCAATAGAAGCTTCGGAGAACCTTTTCCTTTGTCTTTTCCACCCCTAGGTGTCCCCCCAATGGATGACTATGTGCGAGGTGTAATACTACGTTACGGAATGTCCGTGGTACCAACAATTGTTTAGTTGTAACTGATTTCCTTTTATCAACCCGATATACTAGGTCGTTCTCTACCTCGAAGTAGGGGTAAGCAAGTGACCTATCTATTTGGCCAGGAGTACTATTCAGGTCCCGTATATTTCCCCTTGCTACCGCTAACGTGGGGTCCTCCCACTGGGCCTTCTTAAAACTCCCAGGACTGACCTCTAGGTCAGCGAGGGTCTTATCCGGTTCTGGGGTGGTAAGTGTCTGATCAACATCTTGATTTGGGGTATTCCCTACCAAGGTAGTGATGGGGAAGGGAATTTTACAGCACTCCTCCTTTTCCCCCTTCTTATTTGGGCCCTCGTCAACCTCCATTTCTGAAAACGGGAAAGGATTTATTTCTTCTAATACTTCGTTATGGTCCGCTATTGAACTCTGGGCGCTATTCTGAGCGGGGGACCACATTTTTAGAAAATGGGGAAAGTCGGTCCCTATTAACACATCATGTGCCAGTTTGGGTACAATACCCACCTTGAAATCTAAAGAACCAAACTCTGTTTCAAAAAAAACATCAACAGTGGAATATTCATGATTATCCCCATGTATACAACAAATTGCCATTCTTTGTGAACTGTTTCCCTGTTTCTTCTTAATGGGCAAGAGGTATTCGGACACTAGTGTGACCATGCTCCCAGAGTCCAGAAGTGCCCGAACCCTCTTACCATTAACCTTTACAAATGCCCACAGATGGTTATTCAAGGGGTCCTCTGGGCTAGGGCGCATACATTGGGACAACAGCGAATAAGGTTCCACGCTGTTGCATTGCATGGGCTCATCATTTCGTGGGCAGATTTTTGCTGTGTGGCCCCTCTCATGACAATTTACACATTTAGGTACATAGTCTGTGTCCCACTTAGAGCCTTTTCCCGGCTCCCCATGTTGGCTATTGCCCTTAGTGTGCGAACCACTGTTGCTGGTGCTGCGTGAAGGTGGTCGCCGCTCCTCAGCTCCCCTTAACCCCGGTACCCTTTTACCGTCTCTGGAAGAGTCCTGGAACCTCGGGTAGTGGGGTTGCTCCACGACTGTGGGTTGCGGGTGCTCTTCTGCTGCATTGTACCTTTCTACGAGGGCCACAAGCTCATCCGCATTGTGGGGGTCACTCCGACTGACCCAACGGCGTAAGGCAGAGGGAAGTTTCCTCAAGAACTGGTCCATGACCAACCGTTCCACGATGTGGCTTGCTGAGTTGATCTCGGGTTGTAGCCACTTCCGGGCGAGGTGGATGAGGTCATACATCTGGCTTCGGGTGGCTTTATCCGACGTGAAGGACCATGCCTGAAACCTTTGGGCGCGAACAGCCGTGGTTACGCCGAGGCGGGCGAGGATCTCGAACTTCAATTTTGCATAGACGTTAGCTTCGGCTGGCTCTAGATCAAAGTAAGCCTTCTGGGGTTCGCCGCTTAGGAAGGGTGCGATTAGACCAGCCCACTCAGCTTCTGGCCATCCCTCTCTCTGTGCCGTGCGTTCAAACGTGAGAAGATAGGCTTCCACATCATCCTAGGGTCCCATCTTCTGAAGGTAGTGGCTTGCCCTGGTCATTTTCGGAACTGGGGCTGCCGCTGCCAGTGGAAGGTTACTGATAGTCTCCCTCAGGATCTCGAGTTCCTGCTGTAAGCCCTGAGCAAACCGCTGTTGCTCCTCTCTCAGCAAGCGGTTTGTCTCTTGCTGGTTTGTATTAGTCTCTTGCTGGGCTATTAACAGCTGTCGCTGGGTTTCACTCGCCTGTTGCTGAGCTTCATTCGCGTCTTTCTGGACAGCGACATTGCGTACCAGCGCACTCACCACGTCTTCCATCTTGTTTGGAGAGAGAGAAAAAAAAACTTTTTTTTTTTTTTTCTTTAAAGTTCTTTAACCCCCAGACCTTTTAGTGTTCTGCCCGCATTCTCCACCATATGTGACAAACAGCTTACTCCGGGGCTCCGCCGCTTGTCCGGGACGGTTAGAACACGGTCTTTTAGGGTAGGTTAAAATGAGGAGGCGTCACGTACTGTTCCTTTAAACAGGCTGGGCCTGGTTTATTCAGTCTCAGGCACTGAGACTGCCACAGTGCATACAACAAAACACATCAAAACAAAAGCTGCTCACCTGAGCGATAACTTAACTTAGATTTCCCTAACTCAGGGTGGAAGTGGCTTTTCCACTTTCCAACAACAAAACAAGGTACTTTTGCAGACTTAGCCAAATGAACAGAACGATTGAACCTGTGTGGGGAAGAGGCTTCTCCCCACTGTGTTCAGCAGCCTTCCAGGCTCTGGAGAAGAGACAATAGCAAACAGGAAATCAGTCTTACATACCTGATTTCTAATTAGCATGACAGGTGACAGAAATCAGGCAGCCAGACAAACTCTGGTCTGGATCTCTCATCCCTCAGTTCCAGCGCTTGCCAAACTGTGGGATGGAGTGCATGTATTATAAGGCTGCACTCCCAGGCCAGACAGGATAGAAACTGTTCAGTATCCTGGGAGCCCTATATATGGAATTTATTACCATCCCCTGGTTTCTGTCACAATATATATATATATATATATATATATATATATATATATATATATATATATATATATATATATATACACAGTGTTCGACAAACCTATACATTGCACGCCCCGGGCGAGTGGATTTAACATCGTGGCGAGCTCCTATTGGCCCAAGCAGCACACGTGTGGTACTAGGTGGCGATATATATATATATATATACTAGCTGAGAGACCCGGCGTTGCCCGGGATGTAATTTTGGGTGGGGCGTACGACAGGGTTAGGCTTCCCCCCCCCCTTGACAGCTAGGTGGGTGAATGAGTTGACTGAGTGTGTGGGTGACTGTGTGGGTGGGTGACACTTGACTGAGTGGGTGGGTGGGTTGGTGACTGAGTGGGTGACTTTGTGTCGGTGACTGGGTGGGTGACTTTGGGTCGGTTTGACTTTGGGTCGGTGGGTGACTTTGGGTCGGTGGGTGGGTGACTTTGGGTCGGTGGGTGGGTGACTTTGGGTCGGTGGGTGGGTGGGTGGCTGACTTTGGGTCGGTGGGTGGGTGGGTGACTTTGGGTCGGTGGGTGGGTGACTTTGGGTCGGTGGGTGGGTGACTTTGGGTCGGTGGGTGACTTTGGGTCGGTGGTTGGGTGGGTGAGTTGGGTCGGTGGGTGACTTTGGGTGGGTGACTTTGGGTGGGTGACTGGGTGACTTTTTCAGGGTCGGTGACTGGGTGGGTCAGTGACTGGGGTCGGTGACTGGGTGGGTCAGTGAGTGGGTAGGTGGGGTCGGTGAGTGGGTGGGTGGGGTCGGTGAGTGGGTGGGTGGGGTCAGTGACTGGGTGGGTGGTTTTGGGTGAGACTGGGTGGGTGAGTGTGAGACTGAATGGGTGGGTGAGTGTAAGACTGAATGGGTGGGTGAGTGTGAGACTGAATGGGTGGGTGAGTGTGAGACTGAATGGGTGGGTGAGTGTGAGACTGAATGGGTGGGTGAGTGGGAAACTGAATGGGTGGATGAGTGGGAAACTGAATGGGTGGGTGAGTGGGAAACTGAATGGGTGGGTGAGTGGGAAACAATGTGTGGGTGAGTCGGAAACTGAATGGGTGGGTGAGTGGGAAACTGAATGGGTGGGTGAGTGGGAGACTGAGTGGGAGACTGAGTGGGAGAGTGGGTGGGAGACTGACTGGGTGGGAGACTGACTGGGTGGGAGACTGACTGGGTGGGAGACTGACTGGGTGGGTAAGTGGGAGACTGACTGGGTGGGTGAGTGGGAGACTGACTGGGTGGGTGAGTGGGAGACTGACTGGGTGGGTGAGTGGGAGACTGACTGGGTGGGTGAGTGGGAGACTGACTGGGTGGGTGAGTGGGAGACTGACTGGGTGGGTGAGTGGGTGACTGACTGGGTGGGTGAGTGGGTGACTGACTGGGTGGGTGAGTGGGTGACTGACTGGGTGGGTGAGTGGGTGACTGACTGGGTGGGTGAGTGGGTGACTGACTGGGTGGGTGAGTGGTTGACTGACTGGGTGGGTGAGTGGGTGACTGACTGGGTGGGTGAGTGGGTGACTGACTGGGTGGGTAAGTGGGTGACTGACTGACTGAATGGGTGGGTGACTGGGTGACTGACTGAATGGGTGACTGAATGGGTGGGTGACTGAGTGACTGGGTGGGTGACTGAGTGACTGGGTGGGAGACTGAGTGACTGGGTGGGTGACTGAGTGACTGGGTGGGTGACTGAGTGACTGGGTGGGTGACTGAGTGGGGGGGTGGGTGACTGAGTGGGTGGGTGCGTGACTTGACTGGGTGGGTGAGTGGGTGGGTGAGTGGGTGGGTGGGTGACTTGGGTGACTGGGTGGGTGACTGGGTGGGTGGGTGACTTGGGTGACTGGGTGGGTGGGTGACTGGGTGGGTGACTGAGTGGGTGGGTGACTGGGTGAAAGTGACTGGGTGGGTGTGTGGGTGGGTGTGTGACTGGGTGGGTGACTTGGGTGACTGGGTGGGTGACTTGGGTGACTGCGTGGGTGGGTGACTGACCTTGACTGGGTGGGTGGGTGGGTGACTGGGTGGGTGACTGGGTGACTGGGTGACTTGACTGAGTGAGTGGGTGACTTGACTGAGTGAGTGGGTGGGTGACTGAGTGAGTTTTTGGGTGACTAAGTGAGTGGGTGGGTGGGTGACTGAGTGGGTGGGTGACTGAGTGGGTGACTGAGTGAGTGGGTGGGTGGGTGACTGGGTGAAAGTGACTGGGTGGGTGTGTGGGTGACTGGGTGGGTGACTGGGTGACAGTGCATGGGTGGGAGACGGTGGGTGACTTACCTTGACCCCGTGGCATCTGGCTGGGGCAGGAGGTGAGTTCGGGAAGCTGGGGGGGGGGGCAAGAGTGGCAGGAGACCCGCGCCGCGCTTCTTCTCCGTCCGGGAGCCGGCGCACGTGATGGGGAGTCTCGCGCCGCGCTTCCCCTCCGTCCGGGAGCCGATGCACGTGAGGGGGAGTCCCGCGCCGCGCTTCCCCTCTCCGGTAGCGGCGCACGTGAGGGGGAGTCCCGTGCCGCGCTTCCCCTCTCCGGTAGCGGCGCACGTGAGGGGGAGTCCCGCGCCGCGCTTCCCCTCTCCGGTAGCGGCGCACGTGAGGGGGAGAGCAGGAGGCCCGGGCCGCGCCGCGAGGGGGGAGGAGCCTGGAGTTTGCTGCTGAGCAGGAGGGCCGCGGCGCACGGTGAGGGTGCGGCTGGGGATGTTGCGGAGCGTGGGGATTTGGGTGAGGTGGGGGGAGAGAGTGAGGGGCACCGGGAGAGGAGGGGGGGGAGGGGTGTGTGTGTGGAAGGTGAGCTGCGGTCCAACTGACGGGGGAGAGTGAGGGTGTGTGTGTGTGTGTGTGTGTGTGTGTGTGTGTGTGTTTTTGCCCGTCACTCTGCCTCAGGCCAATGAGAGGTGCGGGGGCGGGCAGGCCAAGGGACCAATGAGATTGCCGCTAGGGACGCAGACATACAGTGCTTTCAGAAATATATAGTAGATATATATATATATATATATATATATATATATATATATATATATATATATATATATATATTGTGACAGAATCCAGGGGATGGTAATAAATTCCATATATAGGGCTCCCAGGATACTGAACAGTTTCTATCCTGTTTGGCCTGGGAGTGCAGCCTTATAATACATGCACTCCTTCCCACAGCTTGGCAAGCGCTGGAACTGAGGGATGAGAGATCCAGCCCAGAGTTTGTCTGCTGCCTGATTTCTGTCACCTGTCATGCTAATTAGAAATCAGGTATGTAAGACTGATTTCCTGTTTGCTCTTCCCTCTCCCCAAGAGCCTGGAGGCTGGAAGGCTGCTGAACTACAGAGGGGAGAAGCCTCTTCCCCAAACAGGTTCAATCATTCTGTTCATTTGTCTAAGACTGCAAAAGTACCTTGTTTTGTTGTTGGAAGTGGAAAAGCCACTTCCACCCTGAGTAGGGAAATCTAAGTTAAGTTATTTGTAAGTAAAATAATAGGTGTATACTCAGCGCTGGTGCAATGACAATAATGGAATTAAAAAACCTTTGATAAAGAGTCCAGTAGGTAGTCCAGGAGCTGCCTTTAAAAGATATTTCTGGTATCTTCTACCCAGAGATGGAGTGAAGGCTGGAAAAAAAATCTTTTCTGGCGCTGAGGTGTGGTAGAGATGAGTGGATTTTTGATTTCTTCTGATGAGCAATGACCTCAGGAAAAGGAGAAAGAAAAAGACAAGACATGCAGGGGACCTGCAATAGTGTATTACCCAAGGGATAACCGGATGATTACAAAGAAGGAGCAATTTATTATTAAAAAATCGTGGTTAAAAACCATGGATAACAGTTAATAAACATACATTGATATTAATAAAATAATTAATGAACTGGTGCCTAAGCACTATCCACACTTGAATAGTTAGGAACAATGTCCAGCAGTCCTGTTCTTTGCTCCGCCTGAGCTAAAATTGGAAACCTACTCACCACAGGTAAGTAGTATATAAGCAGTGTATAAGCACTTGGTGCTGGTGGTCTTGGCCTCTGATGTCGCCGTCCGCCTTGTGATGTGTTCGCATCTGCTGCCGGGGATCTGTTACTGTGTTCCTGTGAGCGCTGCTTCCTGGAATACACCCGATCTTCAGGTCTGGTGGTACCGCTGAGCCACCGTAGCCGAGGACTAATACAGGTGACGTCATCACGCCGAGGAGATCGGGTGTATTCCAGGAAGCAGCGCTCACAGGAACACAGTAACAGATCCCCGGCAGCAGATGCGAACACATCACAAGGCGGACGGCGACATCAGAGGCCAAGACCACCAGCACCAAGTGCTTATACACTGCTTATATACTACTTACCTGTGGTGAGTAGGTTTCCAATTTTAGCTCAGGCGGAGCAAAGAACAGGACTGCTGGACATTGTTCCTAACTATTCAAGTGTGGATAGTGCTTAGGCACCAGTTCATTAATTATTTTATTAATATCATTGTATGTTTATTAACTGTTATCCATGGTTTTTAACCACGATTTTTTAATAATAAATTGCTCCTTCTTTGTAATCATCCGGTTATCCCTTGGGTAATACACTATTGCAGGTCCCCTGCATGTCTTGTCTTTTTCTTTCTCCTTTTCCTGAGGTCATTGCTCATCAGAAGAAATCAAAAATCCACTCATCTCTACCACACCTCAGCGCCAGAAAAGATTTTTTTTCCAGCCTAAGTTAAGTTATTGCTCAGGTGAGCAGCTTTTGTTTTGATGTGTTTCTGTTGTATGCAGTGTGGCAGTCTCAGTGCCTGGGACTGAATAAACCAGGCATAGCCTGTTTAAAGGAACAGTACGTGACGCCTCATCATTTAACCTACCCTAAAAGACCGTGTTCTAACAGTCCCGGACAAACGGCGGAGCCCCGGAGTAAGCTGTTTGTCACATATGGTGGAGAATGCGGGCAGAACACTAAAAGGTCTGCGGGTTAAAGAACTTTTTTAAAAAAAAAAGAGGAGTTTTTTTTCTTCTCTTTTCTCCACTCCAAACAAGATGGAAGACGTGGTGAGTGCGCTGGTACACAATGTCGCTGTCCAGAAAGACGCGAATGAAACCCAGCAACAGCTGTTAATAGCCCAGCAAAAGACTAATGCAAATCAGCAACAGACGAATGCAGCCCTGCAAGAGGCGAATGCAAACCAGCAACAGACGAATGCAGCCCTGTAAGAGGCGAATGCAAACCAGCAATAGACGAATGCAGCCCTGTAAGAGGTGAATGCAAACCAGCAACAGACGAATGCAACCCAGCACCAGCTGTTAATAGCCCAGCAGGAGGCGACTGCAGCTCTGCAAATCGCGAATGCAAACCAGCAAGAGACAAACCGCTTGCTGAGAGAGGAGCAACAACGGTTCGCCCAGGGCTTACAGCAGGAACTCGAGATCCTGAGGGGGACTATCAGTAACCTTCCACTGGCAGAGGCAGCCCCAGTCCCGAAAATGACTAGGGCAAGCAACTACCTTCAGAAGATTGGGCCCTCGGATGATGTGGAAACCTATCTTCTCACGTTTGAACGCACGGCACAGAGAGAGGGATGGCCAGAAGCTGAGTGGGCCAGTCTAATCGCACCCTTCCTAAGCGTCGAATCCCAGAAGGCTTACTTTGATCTAGAGCCAGCCGAAGCTAACGTCTATGCATAATTGAAGTTCGAGATCCTCGCCCGCCTCGGCGTAACCACGGCTGTTCGTGCCCAAAGATTCCACGCATGGTCCTTCACGTCGGATAAAGCCACCCGAAACCAGATGTATGACCTCATCCACCTCGCTCGGAAGTGGCTACAACCCGAGATCAACTCAGCAAGCCATATCGTGGAACGGTTGGTCATGGACCAGTTCTTGAGGAAACTTCCCTCTGCCCTACGCCGTTGGGTCAGTCAGAGTGACCCCCATAATGCAGACGAGCTGGTGGCCCTCGTAGAAAGGTACAATGCAGCAGAAGAGCACCCGCAACCCATAGTCGTGGAGCAACCCCACTACCCAAGGTTCCAGGACTCTTCCAGAGACGGTAAAAGGGTACCAGGGTTAAGGGGGGCTGAAGAGCGACGACCGCCTTCACATAGCACCAGTAACAGTGGCTCGCACACTAAGGGCAACAGCCAACATGGGGAGCCGAAAAAAGGCTCTAAGTGGGACACAGACTATGTACCTAAATGTGTAAATTGTTATGAGAGGGGCCACACCGCGAAAATCTGCCCACTAAATGCTGAACCCATGCAATGCAACAGCGTTGAACCTTATTCGCTGTGGTCCCAATGTATGGGCCCTAGCCCAGAGGACCCCTTGAATAACCATCTGTGGGCATTTGTAAAGGTTAATGGTAAGAGGGTTCGGGCACTCCTTGACTCTGGGAGCATGGTCACACTAGTGTCCGAATACCTGTTTCCCATTAAGAAGAAACAGGTAAACAGTTCACAAAGAGTGGCAATTTGTTGTATACATGGGGATAATCATGAATATTCCACTGTTGATGTTTTTTTTTAAACAGAGTTTGGTTCTTTAGATTTCAAAGTGGGTATTGTACCCAAACTGGCACATGATGTGTTAATAGGGACCGACTTTCCCCATTTTCTAAAAATGTGGTCCTCCTCTCAGAATAGCGCCCAGAGTTCAATAGCGGACCATAGCGAAGTAACAGAAGAAACAAATCCTTTCCCTTTTTCAGAAATAGTGGTTGACGAGGGCCCAAATAAGAAGAGGGAAAAGGAGGAGGGCTGTAAAATTCCCTTCCCCATCACTACCTTGGTAGGGAATACCCCAAATCAAGATGTTGAACAGGCACTTACCACCCCAGAACAGGATAAGACCCTCGCTGACCTAGAGGTCAGTCCTGGGAGTTTTAAGAAGGCCCAGTGGGAGGAATCCACATTAGCAGTAGCAAGGGGAAATATACGGGACCAGAATAGTACTCCTGGCCAACCAGATAGGTCACTTGCTTACCCCTACTTCGAGGAATAGAACGACCTAGTATATCGGGTTGATAAAAGGAAATCAGTTACAACTAAACAATTGTTGGTACCACGGACATTCCGTAACGTAGTATTACACCTCGCACATAGTCATCCATTGGGGGGACACCTAGGGGTGGAAAAGACAAAAGAAAAGGTTCTCCGAAGCTTCTATTGGCCTGGGGTTCTGGCAGAAATTACGAATTATTGCTCCTCATGCCCAGAATGTCAGATCACCGCCCCGTTCAAAGCGTACCGCAGCCCATTGGTACCCCTTCCCATAAGAGAGGTACCATTTGACCGGATTGCTATGGATATAGTAGGACCCCTAATAAAGTCTGCTAGGGGACATCAGCATATATTGGTAATATAAGATTATGCCACCCGATATCCGGAGGCAGTTCCCCTACGTAGCACCTCTGCTAAAAACATAGCAAAAGAGTTAGTAGTTCTGTTTTCCCGGGTCGGAATTCCTAAAGAGATTTTATCTGACCAGGGAACACCATTTATGTCCCAAGTAACAAAAGAGCTATGTAAACTCCTGAAAATCAAGCATCTCAGAACCTCAGTCTATCATCCACAAACAGATGGTTTAGTGGAAAGGTTCAATAAAACCTTACATAGTATGTTACGGCGGCCGGTCGATAAGGATGGGAAAAACTGGGATTGTTTGTTACCGTACCTGTTATTTGCCATTAGGGAAGTTCCCCAATCATCCACAGGTTTCTCCCCGTTTGAACTATTGTATGGCCGACACCCAAGGGGCATACTGGATATAGCCAAAGAGAATTGGGAACACGAGGTTACCCCTTACAGAAGTGTAATAGAGCATGTTGCCCAGATGCAGGACCGCATTGCTGCAGTCCTACCCATAGTGAGGGAACACATGGAGAAAGCTCAAGAAGCACAGAGGAATACGTATAATAAGGGTGCTAGGGTCAGAATTTTTTTTCCAGGTGATAGGGTACTAGTTCTGGTTCCCACCATGGAGAGTAAATTCCTTGCTAAATGGCATGGGCCATATGAGGTCTTGGAAAGAATGGGAGAAGTAAATTATAAGGTGAGACAGCCAGGTAGGAGGAAACCTGAGCAAATTTACCATATAAACCTACTCAAGCCCTGGAAAGATAGAGAAGTCTTGTTAACCCTAGTACCCCCAGGTCCGTCAGAGAATCAAGAAACTGACCCAGAGGTTAGCATAGCTGAAACCCTGTCCGTTCATCAGAAACGAGAGGTTCAGAATTTAGTGAGAAGAAACAAAGAAATCTTCTCTACACAGCCAGGTAGAACTAGCGTAATTGAACATGACCTAGTCTCTGAACCAGGGGTCCGAGTTAACCTTAAACCGTACCGAATCCCAGAGGCCAAAAGAGAGGCTATAAGTTTAGAGGTTAAAAAAATGCTAAAACTAGGTGTAATTGAGGAATCCCAAAGTGGGTGGAACAGCCCTATAGTCTTAGTCCCAAAGCCAGATGGTACAACAAGGTTTTGTAATGACTACCGGAAACTAAACGCGGTGTCAAAATTTGATACTTATCCTATGCCCAGGGTAGATGAACTTGTAGAGAGACTGGGCAAAGCCCGATATCTCACAACCCTAGACCTAACAAAAGGGTACTGGCAGGTTCCCCTCACAGAAAGGGCAAAAGAAAAGACAGCCTTCTCAACCCCTGACGGCCTCTTTCAGTATAAGGTGCTGCCTTTTGGCTTACATGGAGCTCCCGCCACATTCCAAAGAATGATGGATAAAATTTTAAAACCACATGCTCGGTATGCTGCCGCCTACCTGGATGATGTGGTAATCCATAGTGAAGATTGGCAATCCCACCTTCCAAAGGTCCAAGCTGTGCTCGACGCAGTTCGGTCTGCTGGACTAACTGCTAACCCCGCTAAATGCACTATTGGTCTGGAGGAGGCCAAGTATCTGGGGTATTCTATTGGCAGAGGTTTACTCAAACCCCAAACACTCAAAGTAGAGGCGATACAAAATTGGCCAAGGCCAGTTACAAAAAAACAAGTAAGGACCTTTTTGGGGTTAATTGGGTACTATAGAAGGTTTATTCCCAATTTTGCAACTAAGACAACCCCACTAACCGACCTTACAAAAGCAAGAGGGTCGCTAATGGTAAAGTGGTCCCCCGAAACCGAACAGGCCTTTAGAAGCCTGAAAGAAGCTCTCTGTGCCCAACCAGTGTTGGTCACACCTGACTTTTCCAAAGAGTTCGTAGTCCAAACCGACGCATCTGAGGTAGGGCTGGGGGCGGTACTCTCCCAGGAGTCTCAAGGTGAGGAGCACCCCATCCTTTATTTAAGTAGGGAACTAAATCCCCAGGAGAAAAATTACTCCATAGTAGAGAAAGAGTGTCTCGCAATAAAATGGGCTGTAGAGACGCTCAAATACTACCTGTTGGGGAGAAAATTCCGGTTGGTCACAGATCATGCACCCCTTACCTGGATGTGTCAAAACAGGGAAAAGAATGCTAGAGTGACCAGGTGGTTCCTAAGCCTACAACTCTTTAAATTTTCTGTGGAACACAGGTCAGGGCACAAACATGGCAATGCTGACAGGTTGTCAAGGATGCACTCCCTAATATCCATGGTCGCTCATCCCTCGAGGTCTGAGCTGGGGGGGAGGATATGTGACAGAAACCAGGGGATGGTAATAAATTCCATATATAGGGCTCCCAGGATACTGAACAGTTTATATCCTGTTTGGCCTGGGAGTGCAGCCTTATAATACATGCACTCCATCCTACAGCTTGGCAAGCGCTGGAACTGAGGGATGAGAGATCCAGACCAGAGTTTTTCTGCTGCCTGATTTCTGTCAAATGTCATGCTAATTAGAAATCAGGTATGTAAGACTGATTTCCTGTTTGCTCTTCCCTCTCCCCAAGAGCCTGGAGGCTGGAAGGCTGCTGAACTACAGTGGGGAGAAGCTTTTCCCCAAACAGGTTCAATCATTCTGTTCATTTGTCTAAGACTGCAAAAGTACCTTGTTTTGTTGTTGGAAGTGGAAAAGCCACTTCCAACCTGAGTTAGGGAAATCTAAGTTAAGTTATCGCTCAGGTGAGTAGCTTTTGTTTTGATGTGTTTCTGTTGTATGCACTGTGGCAGTCTCAGTGCCTGGGACTGAATAAACCAGGCATAGCCTGTTTAAAGGAACAGTACGTGACGCCTCATCATTTAACCTACCCTAAAAGACCGTGTTCTAACAGTCCCGGACAAATGGCGGAGCCTCGGAGTAAGCTGTTCGTCACAATATATATATATATTTTTTTAAACAAGGTATAACTATCTGCATTAAAGTATAAGGATAGAACACAGGTGTGTTACACTGCATTAAAGTGTAGGGATAGAACACAGGTGTGTTACACTGCATTATAGTGTAGGGATAGAACACAGGTGTGTTACACTGCATTAAAGTGTAGGGATAGCACACAGGTGTGTTACACTGCATTAAAGTATAAAGATAGAACACAGGTGTGTTACACTGCATTAAAGTATAAGGATAGAACACAGGTGTGTTACACTGCATTAAAGTGTAGGGACAGAACGCAGGTGTGTTACACTGCATTTTTTTCACGTCCCGGCATGTTTTTATGTAACTTATGTAACAATGCAACATTTGAGTCATCAAAGGGGTTAACCCTTGCGGTGCCAGGGCTGCCTGCAGCACATTGTTTGCCATGCTTTGCGTATCCCTCTGGCGGTAAGGTAAATAACAATTCCTTCGGTATAATTAGATAGATGTTGTAAGTTGTTTTTTAATAGGACCCCCTTAAAAAATAAAATAAAGCCCCCAACCTCTACTTTTTATTTGAAGATAAAGGCCCAGATTGTGGATAGAAACGTCGATCACCTTTTAATAAAGGTTTAATTCATTTTTTTATTATAACAAGTCCTCTGGAGTGCCGTTATGTTCTACCTTTCCTGGATGAACTACATATACCTGGATGAAGTCGAAGACTGAGCCACCTGTGCTGAAGCAGGGATATCCATAAAAGCTGGCCTGTTGGTGGCCCTTGAGGACTGAGTTTGAGACCCCTGCAATAATTTGTTAACTTTACATAGGATGGGAATACAACAGGGCCCCAGTCATGCGGTGGGTTCCGTTCTAAGGACCCGCCGCAAAGCGAAAATCGCCGGAAAGCGGAACCGGCGATTTTCGTTATGTGCGCATGCGCAGAATGGCAATGCGCCGTTCTACGCATGAGCAACATCGGCAAATACCCCCATTCAGCGCATGCACGATCCCGGACCGGCCCGTTCTGCGCATGCGCAGACATGGCGGCCCCCTTCTCAGTACCGCCGAGAAGCGGGGCCTTGCTGTAGCTGCAATTTACTTAAGGCAGGGGCTCTCAACTCAAGTTCTCAAGAACACCCCAACGGGTCAGGGTTTAAGGATATCCCAGCTTCAGCACCGGTGGCTCAATCAATGGCTCAAAGAGCCTGCTTCAGCACAGGTGGCTCAATCGAAGTCCGAGCCACTGATTGAGCCACCTGTGCTTAAGCTGGGATATCCTGAAAAACTTACCTGTTTGGGGGGGGTCTTGAGGACTGGAGTTGAGAGCCACTGACTTAAGGCTTCGGATTATTTACAGATCTTCAGACGACTCTAAATGGAATAAAGTCCATTTACTTGTATTGCACAAGATCTTTTTTGGTAAATAACATGTTTTCGGAATTGTGTGGATGAAAACGTAAAAACCCTTTATTCAGCACAAGCAGTGATATGATTTGCACTTTTTAAAAAATATATATTTGTATTAGTTTTTGAATAATATGAAACAATATAAATACAATTAAACATACATGGTAGAATGATGTGTGCATCAATATATAACATATTTAAAACACTCAATACCATACTGTCAAATCATCTATATAATATAAATCAAGTATGAAAAAAACCTAAACTTATTCATATCTACTATACCTCTACCCTCCCATAACCCCTCCTCCCCCATATCATAGCTATGATTTGCACTTTAAGGCCTGGGACATAGAGGGTTCAACCACGCTGAGCCGCGCTCCTGCTCTACCTCGCCTGCTCAAAATTGAGCTTTTTCCTGTCCTTGCAGGCGAGGTAGTGAGCATGCTCTAGGGGCGGGGCGGATGCCGAGCAGAGGAGGAGGTGTGTCAGGAGGCAGAGCTAGTCCCTCGCTCCCATTGGATGTGAGCGGTCACTTGACCGCTCACATTGCTTCCCCGAGCGGCAAATTTGAAATTTGCCTGTCTCGGCAAAGTTTCTGAGCCTCCGCACGCATCAGCACGCATGCGGAGGGGGAAACTATAGCCGCGCTGATGAGAGATGCAGGGGGTTAGTGCATCTGCTCAGCGAGGCTGAAGCTACTATGTCCCAGGCCTAATACGTGTATCAGATTTCTGTATTTCGACGATTCTTTCTTTTTTCAAATAAAGTCAATCTTTAAAATTGAAAGGCGCTATATATATATATATATATATATATATATATATATATATATATATATATATATATATATAGTTTGTGACAAATATATATTTATTCGTCACAAACAAACTTCATTAGATATTCCATTGACTTTCTAACTTAGCAGAAAAGGTTTTGCTGCTTTGAATGCTGAAAATAGATTACATTCTTGGCCCTTGCTTTAAAAGGTTATGGAGAATAAACGCATACCCTGGTAGTGTTCTAATGATCTCCCTAATCTCAGTTGCACTTTGTCAGAACGAGGTAACTGGTAGTTAAGTGAAATACCCTAGATCAAAGAAGGGATTAATCACCAACTGAATCCGTGCTGAATAAACCTGTCATTCAAGAAAATGATTTCCACTGAACCTAGCAAAGGATTGAAGATATTTGCATAACAGGGACCAACGTACTTCAGCCAGGTTAAAAGGTTCCCAATTCATCCTGTGTTTAGCTTTTCGCCTTCTTCTCCTTTCAGCAGCCCGATACAATGGCTCCTAATCTGATAATACAGCTAACTATCTAAATGATGTCAGTACAGGAAAGTATAGCCAAAGTTTGGGCGAGGGATGGATCAATTTCACTTTCAGTAACTCCTAAATCTGATTTGTTGGAATTTAAAATGTAATCCTCAGAGAAAGTCCCTTAAACCCAAGGATTGTTTATTAACACCCCACTTTCTGACCTTTGCGTCTTAAAACACTGATTAGCTGACATATTGCTGTTGCGGTGTTTTTTTGGTAAACCAAAGTCAAGTCCATGGATGCAATGTGACCCAGCGATAACTCTTTCAGCTACGCACTGCGTTGAGGGCCTTCCGACTTTGAAAGAGTAAGAGGCTACTCTTGCACAAGTGGCATTTCCTCCGTGCTTTACCAGCGTAATCCAAATTAAGCCAATCACAAGAGAGCAGGCGACGGCATTTCACGTTAGGCAGCTCAGTCGCATCTGAAAACATCTTTGCAAATGCAAGAGCGAAATCACTCAGCCATGTAACCTATTCTCTGTGCTTCTAACATTTGCTTTATAACTTAAGTTATGTTAAAAAATATATGTTGTAGAATGCACACTAAACATTTTGAAGCACCACTCCCCCCGCCCCCCCAAAATATATAAATATATATTTTTTTAAACGGCAGGATTTAACAACAAATAAATCAGAAAATGAAAGTAAAATAAATGTGATTAAAAAAAAATTACATTTTTTTTACCATTATGTCTCTTTGTTTTTGGTTTTTAAGAAACATCATCACATTGTAATATTTACTGTTTATTTATTTTAATGATATTTATTGTTTATCCAAATTTTCTAAAATGAATCTGACGGCCGTTATTTGAGCAGCACTGCGCCTACATGCAGTATATACATCCCCAAACGCACAAATGCATTATATACATCCTCAAACGCACACATGCAGTATATACATCCTCAAACGCACACATGCATTATATACATCCTCAAACGCACACATGCAGTATATACATCCTCAAACGCACAAATGCATTATATACATCCTCAAACGCACACATGCAGTATATACATCCTCAAACGCACACATGCATTATATACATCCTCAAACGCACACATGCAGTATATACATCCTCAAACGCACAAATGCATTATATACATCCTCAAACGCACACATGCAGTATATACATCCTCAAACGCACACAAGCAGTATATATATCCCCAAACGCACACATGCAGTATATACATCCTCAAACGCACACAAGCAGTATATATATCCCCAAACGCACACATGCAGTTTATACATCCTCAAACGCACACAAGCAGTATATATATCCCCAAACGCACACATGCAGTATATACATCCCCAAACGCACACATGCAGTATATACATCCTCAAACGCACACATGCATTATATACATCCTCAAACGCACACAAGCAGTATATATCCCCCAAACGCACACATGCAGTATATACATCCTCAAACGCACACATGCATTATATACATCCTCAAACGCACACATGCAGTATATACATCCTCAAACGCACACATGCATTATATACATCCTCAAACGCACACATGCAGTATATACATCCTCAAACGCACAAATGCATTATATACATCCTCAAACGCACACAAGCAGTATATATCCCCCAAACGCACAAATGCAGTATATATATCCTCAAACGCACACAAGCAGTATATATATCCCCAAACGCACACATGCAGTATATACATCCTCAAACGCACACAAGCAGTATATATATCCCCAAACGCGCACATGCAGTATATACATCCCCAAACGCACACATGCAGTATATACATCCTCAAACGCACACAAGCAGTATATATCCCCCAAACGCACACATGCAGTATATACATCCTCAAACGCACACATGCAGTATATACATCCCCAAACGCACACATGCAGTATATACATCCTCAAACGCACACATGCAGTATATACATCCTCAAACGCACACATGCAGTATATACATCCTCAAACGCACACAAGCAGTATATATATCCCCAAACGCACACATGCAGTATATACATCCCCAAACGCACACATGCAGTATATACATCCTCAAACGCACACATGCAGTATATACATCCTCAAACGCACACAAGCAGTATATATATCCCCAAACGCACACATGCAGTATATATATCCCCAAACGCACACATGCAGTATATACATCCCCAAACGCACACATGCAGTATATACATCCTCAAACGCACACAAGCAGTATATATATCCCCAAACGCACACATGCAGTATATACATCCCCAAACGCACACATGCAGTATATACATCCTCAAACGCACACATGCAGTATATATATCCCCAAACGCACACAAGCAGTATATACATCCTCAAACGCACACATGCAGCAACTGAGAAAACACAGCTAAACATTCAGTGGTGCAGTAAGAAGAACAGAAAAGTTACAGCAAAAGCCATAACGCTGGCCAGACAATGAACTCTACAATAAACACTGCACGTTTATTTTGGCCAAAGAACAGTAGGTAGTGAGAATTTCACAGGGGAATACGTCACTAACTCTATTCGTTGCCAGAGGATGTATTTTTTAACCTTGGCTGCAAAAATAGCCCAAGTAAAGGTCATTAAAACAAGTACTCGTGGTTTCATGGAAGTAGTTAAACTGTACTGGCTTTGCATGGATTGGTCCTGTGCACATAGCATGTATTTGGCATACACAGTACTACCAAACTATACCTAAGCGATATGAGTGGGGATCATACATTCTTACATAATCCAATGAGAAATTGATGAGAGCCCTCTTTGCATTAATATGCCATGAACCACTTGTAATGTGATACCAATGCATATTTCGATCCTGCACCTGCTTCCATACCCATCTCCAAAGTTCTTTGTCTCCTCCTTTTAAACACGAAGCCATGTCCTGCAACACGGCAGCATACAGGTTTCATCCCACTGCCAATATTTCCTGATACAAAGGAAATTCTGACACCATTCGAGCCTTCAAAGGCACTATTAGCCACATTGAAGACTTATAGTATCTTTCAAGTTAAATATATGCAAAGAATAGTTATCAAAGAAAATTAATAAAACCCATATTGAGATCATTTTTTTTAAGAAAATGATTGAAGTTTTAACCCAAGAAAGGACGCTCTTATTTTCGTATAGCTTAGTATAAGAACTTGTCAATCACGATTAAGCTTCTGGAATCGGAATCCCTTTGAAATGCAGCTGTTTCTTCTTTAATTGTGGCAGTGGACTCGAAAGAAAAGAAAAGGTCCAGCCTTAAAGATGAGCAAGGAATACAAAATAGCCCGGGATTAGCGGCGGAGTTCAAAGGTCACTAATTACACCAAGGCGTTCCCAGACACAGGGAGAACATTAAACAGGTCATCTACTAAACTGGAGAAACAGACTTTGTCTTCAAAAATGTATCTTGAAGTGACAGATTTCGAGACAAAATCAAAAGCTTTTCAGCGGGATGAGAACAATGGGAGAAAAACAGTTGTTTTTAGTGTCGTAGACGTAGGATAGAAGAGGGTTGCCTGAAGATGGCACCAGACTGTTGTTGTTGTTGTAACTGTGTGAAGTAGAGTAAGATAGCCCCATACAGGACGAGGATTGTGGGTTTAGTTTCACTGCGTGTGATGATGCTCATCACATTTTTGATTAAAAGACGGGTGGAACACATTGGATTTGTTAGTAGTGCGGCCAACTGGCTGTGTTTTAAATTAACTCTGTCGCTGAGAAAAATCCACCGAAGTATTGAGTCACAGTTGGTACGTTTGTCATGAGAGACGCCATTCCAGAGATGGCATCAGAAGTCTAGCAGGCCTCCTGAGTCATAAAAGGTTGGAAAGACAGCAAAAGATGAAGAAGTTATTTTGCTACATACTACCTGCTGGATATCTGGGTAAATGCAATAAAGACCAAGGGGGAACAAAGTGCATTTTACTTGGCACTTCGGTACAAAGTATGTTTTATTATAGACAATGCACAAACATATTTCGTCACTATGTATGTATATCTTTATTTATACAGCGTCATTTATGTACATAGCGCATCACAGCAGTAATACACGTGACATAATAATATAATACATAGTGGAAATAAGCTCTTCAGGCATGACAGTAACAATAGAAAAGGGAATCCCTGCCCTGAAGAACTAACAATCGAAGTGGTAATTAGGGAGAACTTACAGAGACAGTAAGAGGATGTTATGATAAGTGCGTCTGCATGGGGGCAGTGCATCTGAGATGTATAGCATCAGCCAGCGAAGCTACCCATATGCTTCATTAAAGAGGTGTGTTTGGTCTTAAAGGTGGAGAGGGCGCTAGTCAGATATTGAGGGGAAGGACATTCCAGAGGTGGGGGCATCGAGTGAGAGGTTTTAGGCGGGAGAGGATTTCAGATACAAAAAGGGGGAGATAGAAGACATCCTTGCGCAGAACGCAAGAGTCGAGCACGTGTGTAGTGAGAGACTAGGGCTGAGATGTAAGGAGGGGCAGAAAAGGGTATAGCCGTAAAAGTGTACAGCATTATCTAGTACCAGGGTTGCATATGCCAGGGCTGCGCAAACCTTTTAGTCTGCGCCCCCGTGCCTTCTCTCCCCCCCTCCCTTACCTGTTCCCCGGTGTTTTCTGACATTGCAACATCATGTGACAGCGCGGCATCATTTGACACTGTCACCGAAGCCGCCGGAAACCAGGTGAGTTACAGAGGCCTCTCTCTTGCGCGCGCTCCCCCGGAATTTAAGTTAAATGCTTTGGGGAAGAGCACAGGGCCGCTATAAGCACCACACCCACCCCCCAGAAAATCTTGCGTCCCCCAGTTTGCGCACCCCTGGCATATACAACACTTTGTCTCATATCCATCACTGCATATGGGATCTCTCTTAGTACAGAGTATCACTACTTTTCATTCATAAGCTTTCACTTCTATTTCTTCTTAAAGGGGAAATGAATGTAGTTCAAATAGGAATCTCTTTCCTGCCCTCAGAAGACAAAATGATTGGAAGTGACACTGAAAGAGTTGTGCCACAATAAGTAAGAAGTTTGGGTATTTAACAGATGTAGGTAACATGCTAATTTTTAACAGCCATATGGCTGAGTAACTAGGTTATTTATATCTTCCACTTTGTAATAACAGGGTACTTATATATTTGGCAAATACGGAGTCCAAAGTGCATCAATTTACCGGAGAAGCAAAATATTTTTGTGAGTATATCTTCATTACGCTTAGGACTCCAGCAATTACTTGTTTTTCTCGTTAATCCAAAGGAAAGTTAAAAAAAAAAAAAAAAGTTTGCAAAAGTTCCATCTTTATTTGAACTTTCCATTGCACTTATTGGTGCTGCTCGCTTCCTGTGGGGGATTTGTAACCGTCTGTGTACCCGTGCACATAGCAGTGATGTCATCATAAAAGAGGAAGTAAACCGGTCATTGGCACAAGCCACATGTCCCATCTAGCACTCAATATAAAGTTTTGACTACTGGGCCTTGCAAGTAAGCCAGGTGAGCAATGGTATGAGCTGTACCATGCCAAATAAAACAAATCTATATAGGTTAAGAAAAATTGCAGTTTATTTTAAGCTTTATTACACATTGATTTATTATACATTATACAAAAAGCGTCCTGCACACAACTGGCGCCGGTGCTTTGGAGTTCCAGATGTAATAGTCGGAAGACACGAGCCCCCGAGCTAAAAACAAAGACACAAATACACATTACACACAACCCTATTGTAATAAGGAGTATCAACAGTAAACATTCTAACTAAGAGTATATAAATAACCAAGGTATGTTTGTTTACAGCGTTTCAATGGCTGAATCACATTTTAATGTTGTCTTTTCTATAATATAACACATAATGGGAATTAGCGCTTCATACATAAAAGTAACATTAGGAAAACGAGTACCTGTCCCTAAGAGCTTACAATCTAAGTGGTAACCCCTGGAGAACTTGCAGAGATAGTAGAGGGGTGTTATGGTAAAATCCATGAGATTTATAGTATGAGCCCATGGAGCTACCCATATGCTTCATTAAAAAGGAGTGTTTTAACATGGGCCTTAAAGGTGGAGAGAGGGTGCTAGATGGATATTGAGGGGTAGGGCATTCCAGAGGTGTGGGGCAGTGAGTGAGAAAGTTTTTAGGGGGAAGAGGGCTTTATATACAAAAGGGGTAGATAGCAGACAGCTGTATAGCGAGAAATTAGGGTGAGATGTAAGGAGGGGCAGAGGGGGGTGTTGCTTTAAAAGTATTGACAGAAGAATATAGCTAAAAAGGATGTGTAGTAACTGAAAGTAAAGGAGAGGGTGGGGTGGGGGAATTTGTGTGGATAACAGGGAAAAGGGAGACCAAAAAGCGCACCAGCACAAACGGAGCAGGAAGAACCCAGGACAAAAAAAATGATTAAAAGGGCACTTTAATGTGACAAAAGACCCATCCAATGCGAGCGCTTCAGCTATTTTCCATATTGCGAATTTGTGTGGATAAACTGATATTATAATGTTTGCTATGCTGCGGAATCCTCTAATATGTAATAATAAAAAAAGAAAGAACAATTGGAAGTAAATGTAACAAGTTCTCTCACATGTAATAATTTTGGGCTTTGCTGATGAGAAAACCTGGACCGAATGCTGGTCTGCATAACATCCGGTGAGGCTGTAATCTGGAATCCTGAAGTAAAGCTGGAGACATATGAGAGAAATAGCATAATAATAGAAATGTAGCTCAATTCTTCGTCCTGGTGACAGATGTTTGCTGTGGTTTTGACAAACCTGTGTCATGAGTATAGCCGGCAGTGCAACAGCCATGGCTGCATCTTCTCCCACGGCTATTATTATTACCATCGTTCATTTAGAAAGCGCCAACATATTCCATAGCGCAGTACAATGGGGAAACGGAGTGATATGCATTACATAAACAGAATGACATTCCAGATAGGGACAAACAAGCGCAAACAGATGCGCAAGGAAATGAGCACCCTGATTCCGAGAGCTTACACTCTAGAGGGAATAAGAGGAAAAGTTCAAATAAAAGGCAAAGTGGCTGCTCCTTGTGGGGCGGAGTATGCATCAGGGTGGCGTTTGGTCCCACCGCACAGCTGGTTCTGTTAAGATTTTGGAGGGGGGATGTTAGTTTGGAGTTTGGTCCAGAAGGAAGATAGATCCGTACTCAAATACATCACATATATAGAAAATCAAGCGTTTGGCGAAAATGGCTAAAAATACAATGGCATTATTTGTTTCGTTTTATTTATCGTGCATACTGAAATTGTGAGATCAGCCTGTGCTAACTCAGGGGTGCTCAATGCCAGACCTCAAGACCCCCAACAGGTCTTGGCCTTCAACACAGGTGGGCCAAACAGTGGCTCAGTCGAGGACTGCATCATCTGTGCTGAAGCAGAGATATCCTGAAAACCTGACCTGTTGGTGTCCCTTGAGCACTGGAGTTGCCCTCCCCAGCTTTAGGGAGTGGCTATCATTAGAGGGATTACTCAGACCCAAATATAGACCCCGCCCCCCGCAGTCCCGTACCGAACGGGTGAGGGGGGTGGTGTGGTACGGGTGAGTGGTGGTGGGCTGCCCCCTCCCGGCCGTCCGTTCCGCCCCCTCCCGGCTGTCCGTTCCACCGCTTGGTCCCGGCCGGAGCCACAGGGGTGAGGGAGGGGAGGCGGGAGGTGGTGTGTGTAGTGCTGTGTGGAGGGGAGGCTGGAGGCGCAGGGGTGTGAGGCGGCGGTTTGGGCGGGAGGTGGTGTGTGTGTGCGTGTGCGGCAGTTGAGGCTAGGCACTCGGCGCTGCGAGGGAGGAAGGGGGTCCTTTCGGGCGCCGCCATCTTAGGCACTCGGCGCCGCGAGGCAGCTGCAGGCTGCCTGGCCACTGCCTGTCCCCCCACCGGGGAGGGAGGGGAGTGAGCGACGGTGAGTGAGTGCTGGGGAGGGAGGTGAGTGAGCACCGGGGAGGGAGGTGAGTGAGCGCCGGGGAGGGAGGTGAGTGTGATGGGGGGGGGGGGGGGGAGAGGAAAGAGAGAGAGTGTGTGTGTGTGGCCGAGGGGGGAGAGAGTGGCAGTTGGGTGACGTCAGACCCACCAATCTGATTGGCCAGAGGCGGAGGACCAATCAGATTCACTGCAGCTAGTACCAACCTTTCGATTTTATATATTAAGATATATATTTATATGTATATATATATATATCATCTTCGACTGAGCCACCTGTGCTGAAGCAGGGATGTACTTAAAACCGGACTTGTTGGGGTGGTCTTGAGGAATGAAGTTGAGCACCCCTGTGCTAACTGACCATTCATGAAATAAGTGCATTAACTTACTTTCACGTAGGCAGTATTTCCAATACAAATGGGGTCTGTGGTATCATTCGGATGGTCTCCAGCACTAAAGGTCACTGTACCCGTAAGAGAAACTTCGAGTGATTTAGGAAACTTCTGCCCTAGAATGAAATTCATAGTTACTGATGGTGATACACTGTAATTATATTTAAATGGAACGGAAAAGCAATAAAACTTACCAATGACCCACACCACAAGACTCTTTTCTCTTGATAGTTCAAGTTGGCCGTAGCTAGCTTTATACTCAAAATGTACGATTTGACCCCTAAGAATAAAAAAAAAAATGTAAGGAAACTAAAAATGAGAGTAGCTGAGGCAATAAACGTATAATCTGCTTTAAAACTGCAATCCGGTCTGCTTGATTTGTCAAAATATTAAAACTGATGGTTTCCTGGTGTAGAACCGCATTGGTCCTATACGGGTGGGCTGACAAATCACTTCAACAGCACAGACAGCAAACTGCTCGACGGCCATCTTGGAAAAGGGGAAATGTCTCTTAATGTATGTATCTTCCAAAATGGCGGTCCTTCCAATAGAACGGCTGCATATAATAAAGAAAAGGAGCGCCGAGGGGAGAATTGGGAGAGAGAAGAAGGGGGGGGGGGGGGGAGAGTGTTAGGGAGAAGAAGGGGGGGGGGGAGAGAGAGAGGGAGAGAGAGACAAATTGAGAGAGAGACAGAAAGAGAAAGAGAGAAAAAGAGACAGAAAGAGAGAAAGAGATAGAGAAAAAGAGAAAGAGAGAGAAAGCGGGAGATGCCCTGGCTGGGTTAAAGTCGGGCCTTCAACTCTACCAGCCTTGCCATTATTGGCCAATAATGCCCCTTTCTTCTGGGATTATTACTTCATTAACATGACCAGGATCATGCTGCGCTGAATTGAAATGCTTGTTTGTATACACTAATAGCAACCCGGAGAATGATAACTAACGCTATACTTATTTGCAGATCAAACATATACAAAAAAAAAATGTATATTTGCAACTTCTGCCTGTTCTTGGGATATGCAGGAAATTAATAAGCAGTTCACCTAGTTTTAAAGCACAAACATGTTCTACAGCAGGGGGTGACCAACTCCGGTCCTCAAGTCCCCCAACAGGTCAGGCTTTCAGGATATCCCAGCTTCAGCACAGGTGACTCAATCAGTCCTTGCTTCAGCACAGGTGGCTCAATCAGTCTCTGCTTCAGCACAGGTGGCTCAATCGGAGGCTCAGACTTCAACTGAGCTTTTGAGCCACCTGTGCTGAAGCTGGGATATCCTGAAAACTTGACCTGTTGGGGGGCTTGAGGACTGGAGTTGAGTACCCCTGTCCTACTGAACAGTACACTGGCAAATGAAATGCTCTATTCACTTTGCACCTTTCCCGGGTGACACATGAAGATGGTGATAGGCAGAATGCGGCAGCACATCATTTCATTATAACGGTATACGGCCTAACACTGGATATAATTACCCACCCCAAATAACTCACAATATTTGGAATTGTTTCTCCGCGCTACCATAGAATTATAAATCGTATCATCCATTCTTACCTGTTAAAAAAAGGTATGCGTGCTTCACAGTAATCAAACCCATTCTTCACACTTTCATGAAGCTTTAATTTGACAGATAACTTTAGGTGGTGCCCATCTTCCACCAACTGGTAAAATCCCAAAATCGGTGGCACCGGCACCTACAAATGTTAAAATGACATTTGCAAAGTTACTCCAGTATAATGCAAACTATAAGTGTACAAACAATTAGTAAACGTTATTAAATGGTGAAGAGCATGCCACAGTTGCATATAAGTGTTTAAAGGAGCAATCCAAACTGGCAAATGTTTTTATTTTTAGAATTGAAGCAGGGGGGTCTCCGGAGCAGAAACCCGTTAATTAGAGCTCTGGGGACCCACAACTTCCGGAGATACTGACCTCTGAAGTAGGTGCCGCTAACTGCTCTGGCTCAGCAAGCAGGGCTTTCACATTTGAAGCTCTCGCGTCACATGGGCCAATAGGAAGCCGCCGCACCGATGGCATCACGGCTTCCTATTGGCCCGCAGGGCCTGAGATCTCAGAACAGCTGACATATTGTGATCTCTGGAAGCCGAGCGGCTACCGGCACTTAACTCGCAGGTAAGTATCTCCGGAAGCAGGGTGTCCCCGAAGATAGATATATATATATATATATATATATATATATATATATATATATATATATATATATATACACACACACACATACATATATATATATATATCTCTTTGGGGACACCCTGCTTCCGGAGATATATATATATATATATATATATGAACAGTTTTAAAGACAGCGCTCCTTTTTCAACACACCCAAATTGCTGCCCCCCTGGTGACGTGTGCCAAAATGTTGCACCAAATATCAAAATTGAGTATGATGTTTACATGAACCAACTAGTGCCTACCTATAACAATTGGAATAAAATATATTATAGCAACATGAATCAAACAAAATCTAATTGTAAAAAATGTGCAAAAAATATGAAAAAATGAAATGGTCTGTTGAACATATAAAAAAGCATAAAAATACAAAAAATTAAACTATAAAAAATAATACTTAAGTCCAAATGAAGTCCATGAATGAATAAAACAAAGGTCCAGGCTGCTTCTTCTTGGGCTCACCAAGTTCCCATAGTACCTATTAGAAAAAGAAAAGAGAAAAAAAGCGCCCGATCCTTGTGTAAAATCAGATGAACATTTTAATAAATCATGGACAAGACAAATGCACACTTACAATTTGTCTGATTAAAATAAGCATTTTATGGGACCTGCCCATGCACCAATCGAAGACTCCACAGTCACCTCCGCTCTGCAATCTCACGATCAGTTCGAGACCCAGTAGTTGAGAACGCCGTTTACTCCAAGGTGTATAGATTATCATCCGTCAGGAGCTTCTCAGCAGCGTGCGTCCGCCATTACTCCCACACATGTGGTACTGGATACCGGAAGGACTTTCCTTGTGGTTCCTGTGTCTCTCTCTGGTGCCGAAGGCAGGTCAGCCACCGTAGTTGCAATGCAAACCGTCCCTACGC
Source organism: Ascaphus truei (assembly GCF_040206685.1). NCBI lineage: Eukaryota > Metazoa > Chordata > Amphibia > Anura > Ascaphidae > Ascaphus > Ascaphus truei. The sequence continues at coordinate 50,319,147 of NC_134491.1, read as the reverse complement.
GTTTCTTCCGCCTTTGCGGATTTCATCAGCAAAGGCGGAAGAAACGCGTAGGGACGGTTTGCATTGCAACTACGGTGGCTGACCTGCCTTCGGCACCAGAGAGAGACACAGGAACCACAAGGAAAGTCCTTCCGGTATCCAGTACCACATGTGTGGGAGTAATGGCGGACGCACGCTGCTGAGAAGCTCCTGACGGATGATAATCTATACACCTTGGAGTAAACGGCGTTCTCAACTACTGGGTCTCGAACTGATCGTGAGATTGCAGAGCGGAGGTGACTGTGGAGTCTTCGATTGGTGCATGGGCAGGTCCCATAAAATTCTTATTTTAATCAGACAAATTGTAAGTGTGCATTTGTCTTGTCCATGATTTATTAAAATGTTCATCTGATTTTACACAAGGATCGGGCGCTTTTTCTCTTTTCTTTTTCTAATATATATATATATATATATATATATATATATAGATAGATATATATATATATATATATATATATATATATATATATATATATATATATATATATAAAGGAGTGGGGGGAAAAAATGAAGTAGCGCCTCCTGATTCCGAAGACTAATATATAAACACAAAGGCTATATACTAGTGCTGACCAAAAATGTTATTTTGGAGTGTGTGCAAACTATTATATAAACACAATATAAAATATAAATAATTTAAACTATTAAATAAACATAAAATAAGTATATCCAAAAAATGAAAAGTGTATAGATACTAAAAATAATAATACAATACAAATGAAAATCCAGTCCCAGTACACTGTCCTTCAGAGACTTTGCAGCCTGGATTTAGGGATCACCAATCCCTCAAGGATATCTGGGGAAAAAAACAAAAAGAAAACAGGCGCACTCCTAGTGTATTAAAGTTTTACAATTTATGTAGGACTGAAAAATATTCCCTGATGAAGTCATCCCAGACGAAACGCGTAGGGTGTGTTTGGAGTGGCAAGTGCAGCAACTCTTAATTTTTACTGCAAGCACGGAGAGACTAGAACTTATTGCCGGTTGATCGGAAGGCAGCCCAAGCGGAGGATCCATTCTGCGGGACATTGCGAGTGAGCTGAGGCCTGAGCCTATCAGAAGAGAGGTAAAAGGGAGACCAAAAAGCGCACCAGCACAAACGGAACTTCCTGCTCCGTTTGTGCTGGTGCGCTTTTTTGTCTCCCTTTTCCCTGTATTGCATTGAGTAGCTGCACAGCCTGCCTGCCTGCCCTACCAGGATGTGAGTATTTGCATATTTTTCAGGGGAACCTGCCAATGAGACTGATGGTGAGTGGGTTGCACCACACACCCCCTGTCTTCAGGAGGATAGTACCCATTATATGACACAATAGGTACTATATCAATTGTTAGTACCCTGGTACAGTGGTCTGGCTTATTATCATTTTGAGATATACCTGCATTTGAGCGCTTCAGCTATTTTCCATATCAGAAGAGAGGTGTCTGTGAGAGGAAGGACGTGAGTGGAGTGGCACACGGCGTGCAAACACCATATCCGATATACGGAGGGTTTGAAGATCTCCCGGTCCTGTATACACAGCGTGTGAGGCACCAAATATACATCAGAAGCTGCGCTGGATCCCTGCTGCAAGTGTTGGGGTTTGAGATTATATCTCATAAATGCTGTTGTTCTATTTGTGAGTGCGCATTTTATAATATTTTTCAGTCCTACATAAATTGTAAAACTTTAATACACTAGGAGTGCGCCTGTTTTCTTTTTATTTATATATATATATATATATATATATATATATATATATATATATATATATATATATATATATATATTTCAGCCTTGGATTGCCTCTTTAAAAGAGCAATTCATGATTTTTTGAATTAATTATTTATTTAGCATACAGGAGGATTGAAGCTGTGGCTCTCTGGAGCTAAACCCCCATTTATTTCAGCTCCGGGGACCCCCGGCTTCCCGAGATACCTGCGATAAGTATCTCAGCGAAGTTTAAAACTCCCACGTCATGCAGGCCAATAGGAAGTCGAGCCCGATGATGTAACGGCTTCCTATAGGCCAACAGGACCCAGGAGCTTTGAAATGCTGCCATTTCCTGAACCCAGCTAGCCAAGCCAAGAGGTTACCGGCACACCCTATTGAGGCAAGTATTTCCAGAAGCAGGGGGTCCCCAGAGCTGAAATTAATGGGGCCCAACTCCGAAAAAAAACCTGCTTCAATCATCTGTGTGTGTGTGTCTCTGTGTCTCTCTATATCTATCTATTTATCATATAAATGCATGCTTATGAGCTGGGTGTCATACAGCATCTCTTACCTGTGACGTGTAGTAGCACAAATTGAACAAGTCTAAGGGAGGGGTGAAAGGAAACTTGTAGGGTCCGTTGAATGCAGAATCGTCTGCGACACCAACACTGCTGGAAGTCAACATGGAAGAGTCAACGGACGTCACACAGGGATGGACCAGGATATCCTGAAGTGGGGAGCCGTTGGCAGGAAGATTCAAGCTCACCATGACGTTCGCAGTGATTGCTTCCAAATTGCACTTCAGGAAAAAAATAAAGAAATGTGGTTAATTAGATCGGTTTTAATACTTAAAATAAGGGTTTTAAGCCACATGTCCACACCAGCAACACAAGCTTTAAATGACCCCCCTGTGGAATTTGGGCATTAAATCAATCAAATGTACTTTCTGCATAATAATAATAATTCACATAGGTCGGGACATGCAAATAAGTCCTTGAGCCACTTTAGGATGACTGCAATCAGACATTTATTATTTTAGGTACCGCTGAATGAGTTAGGCCCTGGGAGATAATGTAGCTTGTGCAAAGATAAACAAAAGAAGAAATCGGCAGGACAAGAGTTCAAACCAAATCTTTCTGACTCCCACCATGTACACTGACCACCACCTGCACAAACATCTGCCTCCCTTCAATTCGGGTTTCTCCCCACATAACCATTTTCTAAATACTGTTTATACATTTCAACTATGAGCAAACTGTGTTAAAAACGTTGGTCTTATTGCAAAAGCTTTCTGGCAGAAAGACAAATAACCCTGAAAACATTCTGCAATCACTTCATTTATTCTTGGTTAATCAGTGCAGCTATTTGGTAACATCCATGCATTGATTCTTGGATGAAACAGATGCAAACGTGTAGATTGTGTGAGCCTCTGAAAGCCTGCATTTATGTTCACTATCCTTAAAGCAGCAAAACATGAAAAATCCTATATGGTTTTTTTTTAAATAAATCAGTTCTGTAGTATTTGATAATACTGTCTGCATTTCTTTTAAACTCCTGCCATTTTGAATAATTTTTTTAATGTACTGATCATCCTTTGGTTGCTACAACCATTTAGAAAGTCATATCCACTTCCTCTTTTCAAACAATCTTACACACACACACACCTTTTTGATCGCTGTCCTTTGGCAACAAAGTATCACAAACAGATCTGTTGCTGTGTTCCAAACATCAGACTGTCCAGTACTCTGAAAGCTGTAACAATAATGTGTTACACTTAATAATATAATGTTACATATCAGCTGCAGCATTTCACAGCAGGCAGCTTGGAGTCAGAAGGCGGCCATTATTAGTATTGCTGCTGTACCACGTGGAAATATAACAATAAGCTGCTATAGAGAAGGCATCATTGGGTTTCCTTTGCATTGAAACAAAAAGACAAAAAGCCCCAATGCTACATCAAATACGACAAATTGTATAGTTAAATACTTATCTGTTTTTCTTCTTATAAGAAAGGGTCATTTAGTTAAATTCTTTGGCCAAAGCGTTATAAGCCTGCAGCCAAGCGAAGGCAGCCCCTTTTGGAAGGCCCTAACACTACCTACAAACGTTCTATTCGCCTCTCTAGTGGAGGGAGAAACGTCTCAATAGACTGATCATTCACAGGTGCATAATAAGACCTGCTATTTAAAAATGGGATGGGTGAGATTAAAGCCGCAGTCCAAGCTGACGGTTATTTTAATTCTATTTTTTCCCCTTTAATTTGTGCATCCATACAATCCACACAATGGTAGGTAATTAGCCAAGTTGCCGATTGATTGGCGAAGATTCGGCTCGGGGGTTCACTAAATGGCTGTCAGTGCTGCAGGAGAGGACCAAAGATGCAAAGTTCTGTGGGGGAGATCACGTGACCAGGCAGTCACTAGATACAATTGTTACACTGCTAGAGAGGGCAGGGCTCAAACGGGAGTGTGCCAGCACCTGTTTCAGAAGAGGAAGGGGATATGATTTTGTAAATGGTTGCTATAGAAACAAAAAAATGCTTGTTACATTAGAAATACAATCATTTAGAGTTGTTTATAAATAATAAAAAAAAATGCTTCAAGTATTTTCTCATAGCACAGAACTGATTTACACACACACACACACACACACACACACACACACACACACACACACACACACACACACACACACACACACACACACACACACACACACACACACACACACACACACACACACTATTGCTTTGTGTGCAGCATTAAAACCAGGGAGGAGTCAAAACCCTGCAAACAATTGCACTCCTTTTGACACAAAAACAAATGTGTGTGGTGTGTTTGGGTTCTGAGCTTGTAGGGATTGTGTGTTTGCATTGCACATTCTGCCTGGGAAACCCAAACATTGCAGTGGTTTTTAACCTTTTGTGAACTGTGGAACCCTTTGGGAATGGATTGTGGCTCCATGGAAACGCCTAAAAATGTACTGTGACTTTGTGGAACACTAGTCCCCTTATCTATCCTATGTACAATAATCAGAATTGCATGTATATATCTGTGTGTGTATTAGACAGGGAGATTCGGTAATGCCACCACAGCATTTGATAGAAACAAAGTAGAAATTACAAAGAGAAAACAAATCCTTTAAGTAATGTGCTCTTACAATAAACCCCCCCGCGGGCATATTCACCAGGCAAGGCGACCATAATGAAAACATAGCTTTTATTTATAAGATGAGAAATAAGTTAAAATAATTAAAAGTGGTGGTCTATTTCTTGTCCTCTGTCAGGCCAACGTTCATTTTCACTGCTAGAGTCAGGGGTAGTGTACAACTGCCACAACGCGGGATGGTGTTCTGGCGGGGCGCGGGATGGTGTTCCGGCGGAGCGCGGGATGGTGTTCTGGAGCGCGGGATGGTATTCCGGCGGGGCGCGGGATGGTGTTCCGGCGGAGCGCGGGATGGTGTTCTGGAGCGCGGGATGGTATTCCGGCAGGGCGCGGGATGGTGTTCCGGCGGGGCGCGGGATGGTGTTCTGGAGCGCGGGATGGTGTTCCGGCGGGGCGCGGGATGGTGTTCCGGCAGAGCGCGGGATGGTGTTCCGGCGGGGCGCGGGATGGTGTTCCGGCGGAGCGCGGGATGGTGTTCCGGCGGAGCGCGGGATGGTGTTCCGGCGGAGCACGGGATGGTGTTTCGGAGCGCGGGATGGTGTTCTGGAGCGCGGGATGGTGTTCCGGCGGGGCGCGGGATGGTGTTCCGGCGGGGCGCGGGATGGTGTTCCGGCAGAGCGCGGGATGGTGTTCCGGCGGGGCGCGGGATGGTGTTCCGGTGGAGCGCGGGATGGTGTTCCGGCGGAGCGCGGGATGGTGTTCCGGTGGAGCGCGGGATGGTGTTTCGGAGCGCGGGATGGTGTTTCGGAGCGCGGGATGGTGTTTCGGAGCGCGGGATGGTGTTTTGGCGGGGCGCGGGATGGTGTTCCGGCGGAGCGCGGGATGGTGTTCTGGAGCGCGGGATGGTGTTCCGGCGGAGCGCGGGATGGTGTTTTGGAGCGCGGGATGGTGTTCTGGAGCGCGGGATGGTATTCCGGCGGAGCGCGGGATGGTGTTCTGGAGCGCGGGATGGTATTCCGGCGGAGCGCGGGATGGTGTTTCGGGGCGCGGGATGGTGTTCCGGCGGAGCGCGGGATGGTGTTCCGGCGGAGCGCGGGATGGTGTTCCGGCGGAGCGCGGGATGGTGTTTCGGGGCGCGGGATGGTGTTCCGGCGGAGCGCGGGATGGTGTTCCGGCGGAGCGCGGGATGGTGTTCCGGCGGAGCGCGGGATGGTGTTCCGGCGGAGCGCGGGATGGTGTTCCGGCGGAGCGTGGGATGGTGTTCTGGAGCGCGGGATGGTGTTCCGGCGGAGCGTGGGATGGTGTTCTGGAGCGCGGGATGGTGTTCCGGCGGAGCGCAGGATGGTGTTCTGGAGCGCGGGATGGTGTTCTGGAGAGCGGGATGGTATTCCGGCGGAGCGCGGGATGGTATTCCGGCAGAGCGCGGGATGGTGTTCTGGAGCGCGGGATGGTGTTCCGGCGGAGTGCGGGATGGTGTTCTGGAGCGCGGGATGGTGTTCTGGAGCACGGGATGGTATTCCGGCGGAGCTCGGGATGGTGTTTTGGAGCGCGGGATGGTGTTCCGGCGGGGCGCGGGATGGTGTTCCGGCGGAGCGCGGGATGGTGTTCCGGCGGATCGCAGGATGGTGTTCCAGCAGAGCGTGGGATGGTGTTCCGGCGGAGCGCAGGATGGTGTTCCGGCGGAGCGCGGGATGGTGTTTCGGAGCGTGGGATGGTGTTCCAGCAGAGCGTGGGATGGTGTTCCGGAGCGTGGGATGGTGTTCCGGCGGAGCGCGGGATGGTGTTCCGGCGGAGCGCGGGATGGTGTTCCGGCGGAGCGCGGGATGGTGTTCCGGCGGAGCGCGGGATGGTGTTCCGGCGGAGCGTGGGATGGTGTTCCAGCAGAGCGTGGGATGGTGTTTCGGAGCGCGGGATGGTGTTTCGGAGCGCGGGATGGTGTTCCGGGGCGCGGGATGGTGTTCCGTGGCGCGGGATGGTGTTCCGGAGCGCGGGATGGTGTTCCGGCGGAGCGCGGGATAGTGTTCCGGCGGAGCGTGGGATGGTGTTCCAGCAGAGCGTGGGATGGTGTTCTGGAGCGCAGGATGGTGTTCTGGAGCGCGGGATGGTGTTCTGGAGCGCGGGATGGTATTCCGGCGGAGCGCGGGATGGTGTTCTGGAGCGCGGGATGGTGTTCCGGCGGAGTGCGGGATGGTGTTCTGGAGCGCAGGATGGTGTTCTGGAGCGCGGGATGGTGTTCTGGAGCACGGGATGGTATTCCGGCGGAGCTCGGGATGGTGTTCCGGCGGGGCGCGGGATGGTGTTTTGGAGCGCGGGATGGTGTTCCGGCGGGGCGCGGGATGGTGTTCCGGCGGAGCGCGGGATGGTGTTCCGGCGGATCGCGGGATGGTGTTCCAGCAGAGCGCGGGATGGTGTTCCAGCGGAGCGCAGGATGGTGTTCCGGCGGATCGCGGGATGGTGTTCCGGCGGAGCGCGGGATGGTGTTTCGGAGCGTGGGATGGTGTTCCAGCAGAGCGTGGGATGGTGTTCCGGAGCGTGGGATGGTGTTCCGGCGGAGCGCGGGATGGTGTTCCGGCGGAGCGCGGGATGGTGTTCCGGCGGAGCGCGGGATGGTGTTCCGGCGGAGCGCGGGATGGTGTTCCGGCGGAGCGTGGGATGGTGTTCCAGCAGAGCGTGGGATGGTGTTTCGGAGCGCGGGATGGTGTTTCGGAGCGCGGGATGGTGTTCCGGGGCGCGGGATGGTGTTCCGTGGCGCGGGATGGTGTTCCGGAGCGCGGGATGGTGTTCCGGCGGAGCGCGGGATAGTGTTCCAGCAGAGCGCGGGATGGTGTTTCGGAGCGCGGGACGGTGTTCCGTGGCGCGGGATGGTGTTCCGGAGCGCGGGATGGTGTTCCGGAGCGCAGGATGGTGTTCCGGGGCGCGGGATGGTGTTCTGGAGCGCAGGATGGTGTTCCGGGGCGCGGGATGGTGTTCTGGAGCGTGGGATGGTGTTCCTGAGCGCGGGATGGTGTTCCGGCGGAGCGCGGGATAGTGTTCCGGCGGAGAGTGGGATGGTGTTTCGGAGCGCGGGATGGTGTTTCGGAGCGCGGGATGGTGTTCTGGAGCGCGGGATGGTGTTCCGTGGCGCGGGATGGTGTTCCGGAGCGCGGGATGGTGTTCCGTAGCGCGGGATGGTGTTCTGGAGCGCTGGATGGTGTTCCGGGGCGCGGGATGGTGTTCTGGAGCGTGGGATGGTGTTCTGGAGCGCGGGATGGAGTTCCGGCGGAGCGCGGGATGGTGTTCCGGCGGAGCGCGGGATGGTGTTCCGGCGGAGCGCGGGATGGTGTTCCGGCGGAGCGCGGGATGGTGTTCCGGCGGAGCGCGGGACGGTGTTCCGGCGGAGCGCGGGACGGTGTTCCGGCGGAGCGCGGGACGGTGTTCCGGCGGAGCGCGGGACGGTGTTCCGGCGGAGCGCGGGACGGTGTTCCGGCGGAGCGCGGGACGGTGTTCCGGCGGAGCGCGGGATGGTGTTCAGGCGGAGCGCGGGACGATGGGGACGCTGAAAGCCGTGAGCCCTGGTGCAGCCGAATCAGCGGTAGTTCCGCCATTGCTTCTTCAGCCAGGGATTTTATGAGTGAGCCACCACCTATCCAGCATTCATTACTTACAGAATCATTACATTCATCCTATTTTATATTTGTATCTTGTGTCTGGTTTCTTTCTGTGGGGACGCACACACCATTTTGATACATTGTCTCTGCGTTTTGCTTTCTGTTTATTATCGCACTGTTTGTGTATATATCACAACGAATTGTATGAGGTTTTTTTTCTCTAAATATTAAAATCTTTATATTTTTGGCATCTCTTTACAGCTTTATATTTCAACATTCTGAGTGCGGGGAACCCCATATGTATACATATCTTCGGGATTATAAGGGGTCCGTTAACTCAGGGGTGCTCAACTCCAGTCCTCAAGCGCCCCCCCCCCCCCCCCAACAGGTCAGATTTGTAGGATATCCCAGCTTCAGCACAGGTGGCTCAGAACCTGTGCTGAAGCTGGGATATTTTCCGAAAACCTGACCTTTTGGGAGGGGGGGGGGGGGGCTTGAGCCACCCTGCGTTACCTGTTCCCTTTGCACCAATAAATGATTACATTAATTTTTTAATTGGTGGTGCTATCACTCCAAATATCTATTGGTTTCTTTTATAGTTCAAATGTTTTCCTTTTTTTTTTGTATCTGTTAGCTTTACATGTGTTATGCACAGAGAATCCCATTGGGAGAAAAGTGCTATATAAAACGTATTAGAATTCAACTGTATTTTGTCATTACAGTATTGCTATGTACGTCAAGAAACAATAATCATTAAACATTTAATTCAAGATGATGTTCTGTACAATAACATAGAATCTACCCACTAGATGTTATTCAATGAAAAACGAGGACACAAAAACCTAATTCAAACAGAGAAAAGCAACAAACAAAAAATCCCCAGAATCCAATGGTCAAAATGCAATCAATTTACTGATGACAGATATACTGAAACAAATAAAAAACATAATAAAACACAAGATAAAAGCACAATACAGAGCAGTGTGTCTGTTTTAACCATTTCGTTACCAATAGGTATTGGATTGAAAATGAGCAGGGTTTGTTCACTTTAAAAACCTCATTAAGTCCATGAGGGTATTAAGCCTGAAGAAGGATGTAGGTCCATCTAGGCCGGGAGTGTGCAACTCCAGTTCTCGAGAGCAGGAAGAAATGGAAACTGGGACACTTTACTTCTCAAAAAGACAGTCTAGATCAGGGGTGGTCAGCTCCAGTCCTCAAAGGCCACCAACAGGTCAGGTTTTCAGGATATCCCTGCTTCAGCACAGTCAACGACTGAGCCTGTGAATGAGCCACCTGTGCGGAAGCAGGGACTGATTGAGCCACCTGTGCTGAAGCAGGGATATCCTGAAAACCTGACCCGGGGAGGGGAGGGGATTTGAGGACTGGAGTCGAGCATCCCTGATCGAAAGGATTTATTTTCTCTTTGTAATTTCTATTTCACTTACCCCATGTACACAAACACGGTATTGCTGTGAGAATACATAGATTTCGATGTTACATATCATTTATAATATTAGTGTGCTGTTTAATAACTCTTTTCAATTCATATATTAAAAGGTATGGCAAGAAAGTATTATGTGGTCACAAAGGGTTCCACAGATAACACTTTGAGGCAGTATAAAGAGACGTGCACTCAATAGCAAGTCATGCATTAGATTCAAGGTTTCTGCATTATTCTCAGGCTTCATTTACAATGCTGATAGCCCATTAGACATGGCATAAACATCAAGGGAAATGAGACACACTTATTCCCAATGTTTAATAAGTGTGCTACGCTTGTTTGAAGACAACATACTTACCTACTAATCAACAACATCAATGCAACTATTTAAAATGTCCTTTTATGACAATATAAACAATGAATAGAACATGTTAATTAATGACAAACGACACCTAATTTTAGATTCTTAAATGACTAAGTTATTATGCTTTAAATGTTTAAATATGAGATACAGTACAGTATATACTACGAGCAAAAAATAAATTCATGAAACATATAATAATTGTAAGGTAGAGGCTATATACCGGGCGAGCCAGTTAAATACGTCACTTGTTCAGCCTTATTTAACGGACAGACGGATTTATAAGGGACTGGATCAGTTGTATTTAACTGGCAGCTGATGACATAAAAGACCAGTTCAGCCTAACCCATATCCGAATACCCCAGCTTAACCATTACCCTAATATACTAGCCTAACCCATACCCGAATACCCCAGCCTAACCATTACCCTAATCCTAACCCTTACCCTAATATATTAGCCTAACCCATACTCGAATACCCCAGCCTAACCATTACCCTAATATACTAGCCTAACCCATACCCGAATACCCCAGCCTAACCATTACCCTAATATACTAGCCTAACCCATACCCGAATACCCCAGCCTAACCATTACCCTAATATACTAGCCTAACCCATACCCGAATACCCCAGCCTAACCATTACCCTAATCCTAACCCATACCCTAAGATACTAGCCTAACCCATACCCGAATACCCCAGCCTAACCATTACCCTAATACTCCAGGGTAACCATTACCCTAATATACCAGCCTAACCTGTGCCCTAATAACCCAGCGTAACCTTTACCCTAAACAGCACTCTCCGAGTCCTAATAATCTGGGAGAAAATAATTGTCGGCTAAATAAGGGAGAGGTCGGATGTCTTAGAGCCGGCTGCCGGGTAAACAAGGACTTCCAAATTGGAAACCCTTAGTGCACATGTAAAAGTACACCTGCCTGCACAACAGGTATATTACTCACTCGTACAAAAAGGTACTTTTTCTACACATCCTCACCTTGCAAGACACAGTTCCATACACCTGCCACATGTCGGTATCGTCTTTCTTGTCATACTGTGTCGACTTCACTTTCTCTGTGATGCAGACCTCAATCTGAGCTTTGCCTTTGTGTTTGCTGGTTTTCCATGCTGGGGGCTTGTGTGTCAGGCTCGCAGAAAAGCTGTTCGTATTACCATGTAAAGCAAGCAAGTGTGTGTCTATGGGTGAACCCAGTGGGCAAGCCTGCGTGATCAGAACAGGAAGCTGGGTCAGCTTGGACGAAATGTCGGCTTCATTATTCTGCCCAGAGTTGATAAACAACATGACTCCTGATAAAAGAGCAAAGGCCTCCGAGATGCCATTGATGCTTATAAGCGACGGGGGTGGTGTCAGTGACTGTTCCACCAAAGGAAGACACACATATATAAATTCAGCTTGCTGAATAGCCAGCACAGGCCACAGTTTTCCTGCTGTTACAGACACAGAGTACACGTTCGTTTTACTGATGCGGGAACAACTGTCCCTGTATTCCACAAAGTTGTTATTCTCGCCTGTCAGTCCCAGCTCAAGAAGCAATGCTTTAAGGAGATCGTCATCCCCAGGGATGTTCACATAGCTTGCTCTGTTGAAGGCCTGCGCTCGCTTCTCTACCGTGGGATAACGTCTGCAGGACAACAACAACGGATATGTTTTAGTCGTATTTACATTATTTTACATACTTCAGTGTGGTCTGAAAAAGCAACGCTCACATATTGCAATTAATGTACTATATAATTGCTCTTTCCTTATTTGACCCCCTTCATATGCAAAGCACATGCAACAGCAAGAGGGGAGGGGGCGGGGGGGCTTGAGCAACCCCGGCTTAAGATGTAGTCAAACATATCTTGAATCATGATATCCATGTAGAATCACAACAAGTGGTAGAGGAGATATTACATGGAAGATGAGGGCTTTCACTTATACTGTATACAACTCCAGCCTACAGTACATTGCTAAATGATGCCATGTTTGGCAAGGACGACTGACCTGACTGGCAAACAATCTAATCTAAAGTTTTGTGCAGCATCAAATCAGTGAGTTAACACAGGGGGGCTCAACTCCAGTCCTCAAGCCCCCCCCCCCCCCCCCCCCCAACAACTCAGGTTTTCAGGATATCCCTGCTTCAGCACAGGTGGCACAATCAGTGATTGAGCACCCTGTGCTGAAGCTGGGATACCCTGAAAACTTGACCTGAAGGGGAGGCTGCAGGACTGGAGTTGAGCCCCACCGAGTTAACATGTCTGCATCAAGGCACGTTACAGAAAACGGTTGAGTAATTAAATGCTCTGGCAGAAGGCAGCAATATAGCGTATGTAATCCAGCAAGCCTAACGGGTCGTTTACTTTTGCATACAAAATGTATTTTCGTAACAATGTTGTCACACACACATTTGGAGGGGGTTAAGGGGACATCATTAGTGTGCTTGTAGGACCAGCTCTTGAGGTATGTATGTACTGTATGTCTTTATTTATACAGCACCATTAATGTGCATAGCGCTTCACAGCAGTAATACACGTGCCAATCATATAAATAACACATAATACAAATAACACAAAGGGGAGAAGCGCTTCAGACATAAGTGACATTTAGGAAAAGGAGTCCCTGCTCCGAAGAGCTTACAATCTAATTTGGGCTTCAATGTTTCTGGTCATTGTAAGTAAAACACGTTTCCGGTAGTAGGAAGTATGTGATCATATTCATTACGGCTATAGACTCACGTATTTATGTTCGGGGAGAGAACTATATCAAATGTAAAATGCTGCTTTAAAATGAACATTTAGCGTTCTTGTGATAGGATTGGGAATTGCGTAAAATATGATTAGAACCACCAAGGTGAAATCAACCACAGGTTTAGGAACGTAAGATTCTCCTTTACCGGACAAGCCCACTGAGTTGATTACAGCCCTTAATTAATATAGAAAAACAGAACTGATATGAAGTCTCTGGAGTGAAAGTGATGGTCTTGAAAAGCATTGTACAGGTGTATACATAAACTGAACAGTAAGGAACATATTTACCTTGAGAACCTCACCATGCCACACTGTTCCTGCCTGTGACTTAGGAGCCATAGTCCACGGATAGGCATTTTGGAGGAGGGCGGGGGGGCTTTAAAGCTACCAGACTTGTACAGATTACTTTACCAGGGACAATAAGAGAAACACTGAACCCAGATATACAAAGGGCTTGAGCTACAGTTGCTTGTGGTCTTTCCAAGTTTGTAGAGTGAGAGATGGACCTTCTGGGATCTCCGATCTAGGTAGTGTACAGCTGTGTGCTGCAAATATATAATGTGTATAGTAAGTCCATATGTTTGTGTGTCAGAATGTTGTCTGTTTGCACCATACACTCGAGGCCAGAGTCTGCCCAGAAAACAAGTTGTGCGTGTATAGTTGCTAGTTTGTGTAAGGCAGTTTTATTTACTCCATAACCAACCTCATTAGGGCCTCCCTTCACTGTATCAGAGACCTTATAAACTTTAATGGGACCTCACTCAATGTATCTCAGGCCTCATACATTTAGTGAGGTTCTCCTGAAGTGTATCTCAGACCTTATACTCTTTAATGGGACCTCACTGTATCTCAGACCGCATACACTGTATCTCACACTATAATAAGACCTCACACACACACTCTCAGACTTCATGCACAGTAATTAAACTTCACTGTATCTACACACACTGTATTATGGCCTCATTCCCTGTATCTCACACACACTGTATTAAGACCTCACTCCCTGTATCCCACACACACTGTATTAAGGCCTCACTCCCTGTATCCCACACACTGTATTAAGGCCTCACTCCCTGTATCACACACACACACAGTATTAAGGCCTCACTCCCTGTATCACACACACACACACACACACACACACACACACACACACACACACACAGTATTAAGGCCTCACTCCCTGTATCTCACACACACTTTATTAAGGCCTCACTTCCTGTATCTCTCTCACACACACACAGTATTAAGGCCTCACTCCCTGTATCTCACACACTGTATTAAGGCCTCACTCACACACTGTATTAAGGCCTCACTCCCTGTATCTCACACACACACTGTATCGAGGCCTCACTCCCTGTATCACACACACACACACACACGCAGTATTAAGGCCTCACTCCCTGTATCTCACACACACACACACTATTAAGGCCTCACTCCCTGTATCTCACACACACACTGTATTAAGGCCTCACTCCCTGTATCTCACACACACACTGTATTAAGGCCTCACTCCCTGTATCTCACACACACACACTGTATCAAGGCCTCACTCCCTGTAAAAAAACACACACACACACACACACACACACACACACACACACACACACACACACACACACTGTATTATGGCCTCACTCCCTATATCTCGCACACTATATCAAGATCTCACTCACACTGTATCTCACTCACACTGTATCTCACTCACACTGTATCTCACTCACACTGTATCAAGGCCTCACTCCCTGTATCTCACACACCCCAATGAGTAGCTTCTCGTTATAACAGGTCAGACTTGTCCCAGCAGCCTCTCCGGTTCCCCCCGGTGTTGTTGTCACTGCTACCCCCTCTCTCCTCGCTTCCGGTCCGGGGAGGTCAGAGGTCAGCAGCTGTCAGCGCACCGCCTCCTGTTTCCTGTCACGGCACAGCTGCCACTTCCGGCGCCGCGGCCGCTGCTCGGTGACAATGGGAGCGACGCTCTGATCCCCGCCCGGCGGCCTGACTGAGAACCGGCCCGCAGCGCGGCATGTGACCGGCGTTTCTCCAGTGCTCGGAGCGTCACATCCCGGCGCCATGGCCACTACTGCGGAACTCTTCGAGGTGGGTCCCGTCCGGCTCCCCCCCCACACACCGGTCCGGCTCCCCTCACACACACCGGGCCGGCTCCCCTCACACACACCGGGCCTGCTCCCCGTCCTGCTCCCCTCACACACACCGGATCTGCTCCCCTCACACACACCGGGCCTGCTCCCCGTCCTGCTCCCCTCACACACACCGGATCTGCTCCCCTCACACACACCGGGCCTGCTCCCCGTCCTGCTCCCCTCACACCGGGACGGCGGAGGGCTCTCGGGTACATGACAGGCCTCAGTGATCTGGGTTCTGTTCCCTTTCCTATCTCAGGAGGGGGGACCCCGAATTTTCAACAGGGACACCCCCTGTAGTGTGTAGGGGCACCCAGTGTTTAAAAAGGGAGATTCTCCTAAAGTTAAGGAATGGGGGAGCCCCTCCCTGTGGCACTCAAGGGGTTAAGAGGGTGATGCCCTGCAATGTAATGTAGGGGAATTTCATATTAAGGGAGCCCATTACGTTCCTTAAGGTACCTGATGTCCTGGAGGAGGGGGGGGGGGGGGGGGAGGCAATATAAAGTTTGTGGGTGCACCTGAAATGTTAAGAGTGATAACCTTAAATGTTAAGATCTTTGCTACTGCAGAGGCTGGCAATGGAGGGGTTAAGGAAAAATAGCGTTGTAGTCTGTTATCTTTGCGTACACAAAATATAAGTATACAGTATGTACGTTGGTGCAGCTGCTATTTCTCTACGGTTTGTGTGTGCAAATACGCAGGAGGAGGATTTAATTTTTTTACCTGCGCACCTCCTTTTTGGCGTGTTATAAATATGATTGTAAGAGGCTTGACGGATGCATGAGTGGGACATATTTTTTTTGTTTGTTTTTTTAGTATGTTGAAGAGGGTGAATGCGCTAGAATTAATTTTATTGTTTGTTATCTTACGGTAGAGACCCCTTACCTTTTTGTATCAGTGTAAATTTGTTATGTATTTGTTCGGTATCGCCCGTTGCATTTTATAGATAGAACAGTATGACTTGCGGGAAAAATGAAGGGTTGAAATCAGGATTTTGTGACACTTCGCTGTGTCACGACCTTTTAACCAGCAAGAATTGATAGGAAATAGCAAAACTGTGGCAGGTTGGGAAAAAACAAACCTGAGGATATAAAAATAAAAAAATTGGAAAATGTCACAGCTTAAGTAAATTTTAAATAAAAGAATATACCGGTATAAGATACATTTATAAAGCTCTGACACGGAGTATAGCTGACGAATATAAAAAGAAGCCCTGTATAGTCTAACCATTCAGCTATGTTTGTCTTCATGACAACATTTTTGCAATCATTGTATTGATCAGTCAGCCACAGAATGTGTTGGTACTAAAAGATTGAGCTCCTAAGAGTAGAACACATACATTCCTATAGGAGCGGATTGTGTAAATGTGGCTCGGTCACTGATTTGAGTCAAAGACGGGTTCTCCGCTCCTCAAGACTCCCTCCCCCCCCCCCAAAATAAACAGGTATTGTTTTCAGGATATCCCTGCTTCCGCAGTCGGCTCAATCACTGGCTCTGAGCCACCTGTACTGAATCAGGGATATCCTGAAAACCTGACCTGTTGGACCTTGAAGACTGGAGTTGGCCATCCCAGCCATACACTTAGAAGTGCTTTTATTTAGTGTGTGTGTGTGTGTGTGTGTGTGTGTGTGTGTGTGTGTGTGTGTGTGGCCTTTAAGTGTTGTGATATAAAATACAATGTTCACCTAATTCTGACTAGTACAAAGTGAATCAGTAAACTGTCTCTGATTTGAATTGGCAATGTGATGTGTACAAAATAACTCTTCTAATGTCTTTATTTTTTTTAGTTCTTGCAGAAACATCGGGTCAGCTATATACATTTCTGGAGCGTTTGGACTGATCTAAATATTGTGTTAATGTTCTTATTTAGTTTCCATATACTGTTTTACGTTGTAGATTGTGATAATAGTGTTGTGGAAAAACTTCCACAATAGTAATATCTTTCGCTGTGTTACCTATTGATGGACCAGATATAAATTGACCGTGTTCAGAGCTTTCAAAACTTCACTGGCCTCTCTCCTTCATTTGTACTGAAAGATGTTAATCTACACTCTGAAGTATTTGTTTACATTGTTGAAAGTAGTCGTTAAATTGAACATGGTTATACCGCTTTATATGGACCAGACGGGTCCCCACAAATAAATCTCCGTTATGTAAATGCAGATATGAAGGTGAATGGCATAGTGCACACTCATCAGAAAATCAATGCAAAAAGAGCTTATTGGGTAAACCGTGTGTCACTAAACGCATTACTTATTTATTTATAAAAATGTGTTACCAGGAAATAATACATCGAAAGTTACCTCTCGTTTTCAAGTATGTCCTGGGCACAGTGTTAAGATGACAAATAATACATGGTTACATAAGTGAACATTGCTGGAACCATAAGTAATATTTTGCATCTTTATTCCGGGTCCAGGAGCCATTTGTTGCGGATGAATATATTGAACGGTTGGCGTGGAGAACTCCGGGAGGAGGCTCCAGATCAGGATCCGAAGCTTTTAATCCTAAAAGGTAGAGGCCCAGTCCGTATCTTTTCTGGTTTGCGTTTGGTAACAGAAGAGACAGCCATGTGTTGCTCTCTAGGGTTTCATATTTTGCAGGTATCATAACTGAAATATAGGCTGCTAGTCATAGTTTAATACTTCCCAAGCCATTAAAAATATTATACATATATGAATAATTTCCTTTTAGAAAATCATTTTCTGGAGCCATTTTGCCAGGAGTAAGTTAAAACTTCATTTGAATTATTTTCAGAAACCAAATGGAAACTTTTCCTATAAGTTGGTTTCTTTTACTTGTAACAGCATGTCTGTTTAAAGCCGCAAAACATGTGAAATCTTATAGGGGTTTTTTTATTTTATTTTTTTTAAATAAATGAGTTCAGTAGTATTAGATAATAGTGATTTATTTTTATTTAAAAAATGTTTTTTTTATTCAACTCTTAAATGCCATTTTTTAATAAGTTTTAATATACTGAGCTTCCTTTGAATTCTATAGCAGGCTTTAGCCCACCTCTCTAAGGCCGCGGGCATGGTCAGCGCTTAGGCGCTGACCCGTGCTGAGCCGCGCTCACGCTTGGCAGTGAGCCCCTGCAGCCGCAATGAGAGCGTCTTTAGCAGGGGCTCTTGGAAGCGTAGCCGACAGGAAAATTTTAGTTTCGGCGCTCACGGGAGCGCAGGGCCAGTCACGTAAGCGGTTCGCCCAATAAGGGCGAACCAGCTCCATGGCGTCACTGGCCTGCCCCCGGACGGCGCGCGAACTAAGGCCAGGGAAAGCACCCGATTTCCCTCAGCGTCAGCACGCCTCCGCATGCCTGAAGTCATCATGGACTCAGCCTTAGAGTGCAAGATCTTTGCAACACTTTCCTGTTTATCATGTGTTGCCAATGTTCCCAGCTGTTTGATGCGAACTGTATAAATAGATAATGTCACCGTAGCAATGTGAGGATACATTGTGGCTACTGAGTTACACAGACTGCAGGATTGATTGAAATTGAAAGGCGGCCATTATGTTGGCCACACAATCAGGATTTTTACAGATTTATAACAAGCACCAAATGATTAGGTGAGACTGTAGAATTATACATTGTCGCACGCTTTACATATAAAAATGAGAGGGCTGCTTTAACTTCTTACAATCTGTATTTCCTTAATACTGCACTACTATTCCCAATGGAAAAAGATCATTACGAATCGCGTTGTCAAGCTGAGGAAATTAATTTGCATGCATGAATTTTTATAAAATAAGTGAGTGGTGTACAAGGAATACATTTGCTCACATAATATCCAAGCACACAATAATAATAATAGCATCTCCTTGTATAGCGCTGCTAGTTTTACATAGCACTTTACAGAGACATTTTGCAGGCACAGGTCCCTGCCCCGTGGAGCTTACAATCTGTTTTTTTTGGTGCCTGAGACACAGGGAGATAAAGTGACTTGCCCAAGGTCACAAGAAGGAGACACTGGGAATTGAACCAGGTTCCCCTGCTTCAAACTCCGTGCCAGTCAGTGTCTTTACTCACGGAGCCGCTCCTTCTCCCACAATGTACATTGCGTTCTTGCCAAACAGGTTGGGTAAACGAGGGGGGGAGTTTAAAACGAGGAGTTTGTAAGAAGATGTAGAAGCTTTCTGAGGTTCAGGGTATGCCAGGGGTGGGCAGCTCAAGTCCTCAAGGGCCACCAGCAGGTCAGGTTTTCAGGATATCCCTGCTTCAGCGCAGGTGGCTAAATCAGTCATGCCACCTATGCTGAAGCAGGGATAACCTGAAAACCTGACCTGCTGGTGGCCCTTGAGGACTACAGATGGCCACCCCTGGTGTATGTATATGACGCATATGAATGTTTTTAGTCTGTGCTCTTAACGATGGCGGATTTCCAATGTTTATTTTGTATGGGTGGGGGACATGAGGTCAGCGAGACTGAATTAGAAAGTGTAGTGCAACGGATGAGCACAACGTCATGGTTAGTCATTACTGGGAGAGCGTGCTCATTTCTGCACCGATCTTTTATAGATTATTGGAACAGTTTGTGAATCATATTGAAGAACTGAAGTTGATGGATGAACGGATTCAAAGGAAAGTAGAGAAGTTAGAGCATCAATGCCAGAAAGAAGCCAAAGAATTTGCCAAGAAGGTGCAGGAGTTACAGAAGAGCAACCAGGTAAGTCCGTAAGCCCAGTGACCGGTCTGTCGCATGCCCCAACTCTGTGATTGGACAAAAGCAATTGCAGTATTCGTTATGCAAAGTCTTCATTGTTTTGTGTCTGTGCAACTGGCCATTTGGTTCACTTGACCTAATATAGATTGTGCTGCTGCAATCCTCTTGCATTGTCCTAATATCAGATGGACGATATATCTGCAAAACCAATACATTGTTTCCTTTTAGTATTTGGAGAGTGGTTGGCTAATATTCTATTTGTCTTAGCCAGAGGGGTTTTCTGACCACAGTGTAGTAAAATGCAGTTGAGGTTGCATCTATTTCTGGTCCTCTGTGCTATGGATGTTTCAGTTACCCAATTGTTGCACTAACAAGCGGATATTGCAGGAGCCAATTTCCAGCCCCCCAAATACGTTTATAATGTGTGCTGTATTACTTACATAGGAGCAGTAGAGACCCTTTCACTTGGGTTACTATGCAGCAGAAAAAAGTGACTGTTTTTGACTTTAGGAAACAGTATGCAAATGTAGTACTGTATTTGAGACAGGAACTCGTTGGAAGGCTTATTTGTGCTAGGTTTGTTTTAGGACAGTAAAATGTTATTAAACTTATACAGTGTGTGTTTCTGGGACATAAGAAACATGGTGTCCCTGGCCGCGTCCCATGACCTGAACGATAATGTTGCCTATAGCCTTTAGGCCTCGGACATAGTCAAAAAGACCGTGCTGAGGCACGCTCTGCCGCGCTGAGGGGAAACATTATCCTTATCAGCGCGGCTTTAGACGGCGCTTCCGCAGGCGTGCGGAGGCGTGTGGAAATACAGGAGACAGGCAAGTTTAAATTTTGCCACTCATGCAAGCGCAGGGCCGGTCACGTGACTGCCGGAAGCCAATGGCAGTCTGTGACGTGGCGCCCTAGCCCCGCCTCCCGCCCGGCTCCCACCCTGCACACAAGCGCGCTCGCTGACGCTCATGCAGGGATAAGAAAAATCTCCTGCGTGAGCATGAGCGTCAGCGCTGCCCAGCGCCGCTCCCTGCACCATGTTCCAGGCCTTAGTCGCATCTTCGGCAGTCACTGTAAATCTCCCCCAATTTGCCACAATATCCCAGTTTATTTAGCCGTTCATTACCAAAAACCACGTTGTTAAGCGAGTCTTCTAAAATAAATGCGTTTTTGATTGGCTATGAAACGAAAGGATTGGTGCTACAGGATCCTGTTTTTATATTGTATCTTTGTATAAATCACAATGTTTCATCCTCATGAAGCATTTCCTTCTGTACATGTAGCTATAGGCAGATTTCATTTAGCTTGGCAATGACATTAGGTGTTGAGTACAACTGCTTACGTACTTTCACAGTGGCAAGCACCTCCACCGCCATCTGATAATCTTCCCTTTCCACCAATCCCTCGTCCCACTGTCCTAGAAACATTGTCTTCTTCTCGACTCTAGTTTGCTTTTCATATCTCCTTTTATCTCTTGGCAGCAATCTCCATACCTGTTGTGTCAGTTCGTAACGCTGTTATTCTGTTGTTATGCTAGCTTGTGCTTCATGCTAATGCAACAGTAATGTTTTGTGGATTATGGGGGCACCTTGTGAAATAATAATCTTCCAGGTTGCGTTCCAACATTTCCAAGAGCTGGACGAACACATCAGCTATGTGGCAACGAAGGTGTGTCACCTTGGTGACCAGCTAGAGGGGGTAAACACGCCACGGCAGCGCGCGGTGGAGGCTCAGAAACTGATGACCTATTTTAATGAGTTTCTGGACGGAGAGCTGAAGTCCGATGTTTTTACCAACTCTGAGAAGGTAAGAGCTGTCAGCGGGACATGGAGGGGTTCCAAGCAATAAGCAGCATTGCCCTAATTACAGGCTGTTGCTATGACTTATTGCGGTCACACTTGAAACCGCGGAGAGACCTGACTCATTAAAGTTTCATTGTGCACAAATGTAAATGAACAATATTATCCTGCCGAGTGCTGATAAAGCATTTAGATTATTTGGCTCTTTCTTAATGTGGTCATTTATTTATTTTTTAAATGCCTTTTTAATCTTATTTTTTTTTTCTTCGCCCTGCTGCAGGGCTGGCATTTGGCTACCGTCATGTAATGCTTTGCAACAGGGCCTTAGGGCTGCTTCTTCAGGGTGTTACTTGATGATAACTACGTTCTCGGCGTGCAGGGTAACAACAGGTGGTAATACGACATGACATATATAAATGCTATGGGAACTTGGATAATCTTATGATTTTCCGCTTGGGAACATATTGGCCCTTAGGCCAAATGGTAACCAAGCTCTTAATTGTCTCTCTTACAGCAGCATGTAAAAACATCAGAAGCTTCTAAAAGGTTAAGGTTATTCTTACAAATAATGTACAGATCTTGTCAATAAGGAAATTAGTGAAGCTTATACATGGTTTAAAGAGGCAATCCAAGCTAGCAATTTTTTTTTAACATAGGTTTGAAGCAGGAGGTCCCCGGAGCCGAACCCCATTAATTTCAGCTCCAGGGACCCCCTGCTTCCAGAGATACCTCCATAGGGGAAGCAGGTAGCCACTCGGCTAGCATGGATCACGTAATAGCACAGTTTCACAGCTTCCGCGCCCTGCGGGCCAATAAGAAGCCGTGACTTCATCAGGTGCGGCTTCCTATTGGCCCATGTGACGCAGGAGCTTTTAAACGTTGCCGACATACCTGCCCCCCTCCCTTTTGAAGATAAGGATCTCGGGAAGCAGGAGGTCCCCGGAGTGCAGATGAGCGGGGATCATGCCCGGAAACCCCCTGCTTCAAACCTATGTTAAAAAACAAACAAAAAAACCCACTTGAATTGCGCCATTAAATAGTTTTCTTGTGTAAATTGGCACACCCTTCTTTGAAGATGTACCTATCTTCATACTGATCTGTTTATTGCAAAGGACTCTTGAGAGCCTGCATGTACAAGTGAACAGACCTCATGTTCTCACCCGCCCTATTTTTGATGCTAGTGCCCTTGATGCCGTGCATGAAATATTAAGTTCTATGAGGCTCTGTTTCTCACATATTTAAATGATCAGAATAAACAAAAACAATGCAGCTTTCTTTTGTACGTGTACTGATAATACATTCAATTTTTCACTCTATGACAATATATAAAAGCACCCAGAATTACTTTTATACTTTTAATGTGCCAAATTCACATTCAGCTTGATGTTTTATACATCAAATAGATAAGCAGTGGGTAACTCCAATTCTCGAGCCACTGATTGAGCCACCTGTGCTGAAGCAGGGATATCCTGAGAACCTGACCTGTTGCTGGCCCTTGAGGACTGGAGTTGCCCACCACAGAAATAGATGAATGGTGATTTTGAAAACAATGAATATTTCCTGGTGTCTGAAAGACACTATTTATATTTGACTTGGTGCCTCAATTTGGTGCTCATTCATTCAACGTGTGAAAATACCCTTTTATTTAGAATGTAATACTAATGCAGATTAATGGATAAAAGTATTTGACCACAATTTATTGACACGTTGGCTGCCTGGTATTGGTACTATGTATTAAAATAGCAAACCAGTTTCCGGATGACCTGTCCCTGTCTGTATTACATGTGGTATTGAGTGTGACCCTTTCACAAGTATTTGGTCATTTATGCTTCATTATACATTCTCCTCCCCCCCTTCTTTTGGCAGATCAAAGAGGCAGCTGATATCATTCAGAAATTACATCTGATTGCTCAAGAGCTGCCATTTGACAGGTAAAACATTTTATTTTGTATTATTTTTGTTGAGGTACATTTACTCAGAGTTTGATGGCAGATCAGAGCCACGTTCCACGCAGTCTGCCCACTTCATTAGGGCCACGTGGTGGTATTGAAGATTTTTAACAGTAATTTGATAAAAATAAATTGGTGTTAAAGCAGCAATACTACATTCCCCCCCTCCTTTTTATATGTATGTATGTATGTATGTATGTGTAATGCATGTGATAATGTATAATTGTACATTCTTACCTCAGCTGGCCATCGTTTGGTGCTCCTGTTCTAAATCTTTGAAAATTCTTTGTGTGCCTAACGAAATGGCTGCCTTCTAACTGTTGCAGTCAGTGAAATGCTGCAGCTGATATGTAACATTATATTACTAAGTGTAACACATTATTTTTACAGCTTTCAAAGTAATAGACAGTCTGCTGTTTGGAACACAGCAACAGATCTTTGTGATACTTTGTTGCCAAAGGACAGCGCTCAAAAAGGATATGACTTTCTAAATGGTTGCTGTAGCAACCAAAGGATGATCACTACATAAAAAATTGCATTAGGAGTTAAAATAAAAGAAAAGAAAAAGAAATGCGAACCGAACCGTAGTATCTAATGCTACAGAACGGATTTATTAAAAAAATTATAATAAAAAGATTTTTACATGTTGCTGCTTTAACTGCTAATCTGGTAGATGCTGGCAGCACTGTGGCCATGTCTGTCTATATGTTGATGGAATGTTCTTGTTTTAATTAATATATGAAATGTATATAATGATGTCCACTTTGATCAAGATACGTTTTATTTACTATGACTATTTTATTTTAGGTTTGCAGAAGTAAAATCAAAAATCGCAAGTGAGTTTCACATGTTTCTCTGCTTTTTAAAATAAATAAAAATAATAAATTTATCACGTTCCCCTCGTCGTTTATACCAAGTTACGTACTGAGGATGAACTTTGACTCTTTGCAGGTAAATACCATGATCTGGAGCACCAGCTAATCCAGGAGTTCACCAGCGCCCAGAGAAAAGGAGAAATCTCTCGTATGAGAGAAGTGGCTGCAGTCTTACTCCACTTCAAGGTATGCAAGGCAGGGGTTCCCCAAACCCCCCCTCCCCCGCCCTACAGGTCAGGTTTTCAGGCTATCACTGCTTCAGCACAGGTGGCTCAATCAGGGCCTGCTTCAGCACAGGTGGCTCAATCAGAGGCTCAGTCTTTGACTAAGTCTCTGAGCCACCTGTGCTGAAGCAGGCACTGATTGAGCCACCTGTGCTGAAGCAGTGATAGCCTGAAAACCTTAGCTGTTGGTTGGTCTTGACTGGAGTTAAGCACCCCTGATGTAATTAATAAAGTATATTATATTAGTACTGGACAGGTGGTTGCTGGGATCTTTATCAAACTTTTGAGATATTAATATAGTTTTTTTTAATCATGGGTTCTCCAGAGCTGAACCAGGATATTTTCAGCTCCAGATCCCCTGGTTCTAGTGATGGCGGTGAAGGAACCGGTTTTAAAACTTCCAGGAAAAACAACAAGGTGTCACTGCATCTCACCGGCCAATAGGAAGCCGCCATGTCATTGCAAAAAGTACAATATTTCATACAACTAGATGACTCCATATTGAATGCGTATTTCCTATTTTTCCTAGGGCTATTCCCATTGTGTTGATGTGTACATTAATCAGTGTCAGGAGGTAATGTATTGCACATTTAAAATGTATCTAATTATTGAACTCTTTGTGTTTTGCTTAAGATTTGATAAGGCACGGTCTAAATCTTGTTTTGCACGGTCCTGTTGTATTCTAGGGGGCTTACATAAAACAGGATATATTTGACGATTCTGCTTTGTTGTGCCAGCGTGTGAATAGAGAAGTCGGTGACATCTTCAGCAGTCCAGAAGTTGTACTGGCCAAACTTATACAAAATGTTTTTGAAGTCAAGCTGCAGGTATGCAACTGTAATACCTTTCTGTCCTATATTCTCTGCAGTGGACGAGGGGCTGTACATAGATGAGGCTTGGGCAGGTGTCAAAATAAAGGTTGCACTTGCCCATGGTGGTTAAACTTGAGACGTGTGCAGAGGTTATTGTTGCTGTAACATGTTGTTGTCTAAATTCTATTGTTCTACTTTGATAAATGGATTGCATACTGTTTTCATACTGTTGCACGAGTCTTGCTCAGGGGTCCACCAACAATTCAGGTTTTTAGGATATCCCTGCTTCAGCACAGGCGGCTTAATCAGTGGCTCAGTCGAAGGCTGGGCAACTGAGCGAGCACCTTTGCTGAAGCTGGGATGAATTGAGCCACCTGTATTGAAGCAGTGATATCCTTAAAATATGACCTGTTGATGGCCCTTGAGGACTGGAGTTGCCCACCCCTGGTCTAACTTTGCTATGTACACCATCTCATCCTTCATTTTATTGGCAGCTTGGGAAAAATAACTTTGTTTATTGTCTAATGCGACGGTTTGTTTTTAACTATGACTGGAACGTATCCTTGGTAGACTGATTTAAATCTGTAAGATCCAATGATAAGTTGTTTACACGGAGATGAAAAGGAAAAAACGTAATTCTGGATTTTGTTGACGCTGGGCGTGACAAACTTGCAGATAATAATCTTATCGCCAGCTGTTAATATCTCTTCTTTCTTCTCAGAGTTTTGTAAAAGACCAATTGGAAGAAAGTCGAAAACGTGATGCAGAACAGTACCTCAAAAATCTCTACGATCTGTACACAAGGTACTGTGTTTAACGCTTCTGTTTTTGTTTTTTTTGTGGACTCTTGTGCACAGGAGATGAAATACTCGGAGGGTATTTTTGTGGCATCTAATAAAGGAAGACACTGTAACAGTGCACTATGTTAGTATGCCGTAACACGGTTGGGCAACTCCACATCTCAAGGACCCCCAACCGGTCAGGTTTTAAGGATATCCCTGCTTCAGCACAGGTGGCTTAGTCTGACTAAGCCACTTATTGAGCCACCTGTGCTGAAGCAGGGATATCCTGAAAACCTGAACAGTTGGTGGCCCGTGGTGACTGTAGTTTCCCACCGCTGCCATAACGGCACGTAGGTCCTAGAATTCCTTCGTTTTCTACCCTTTTATATCTGGCATAGCCAGGGCACTTTGGTAGCTCCCCTATGGCACATTAATGATCTGGTAAAGTCTTGGAAAGGAATTCAGTTACACTGCAAAGTAGGGCCATGTTGTAAATATTTAACCCCTTACAGCCTGATGGGGCTTTATTGTTTGTTAACCGATTGCGCTGTTTTTAACCCGCAATTCCTCACTGAAGTCCATAGGGGATTTCGCCCAAAAAACAGCCCAATCCATCGCTTTGGAGGATATAGAATAAACCGATAACTGTGTTACTCTGGAAACGTGGTAACCGTGTTATTGGAACCCATTTTTGCGCGCCTTCACTTTAACGTGCAGGGAAGTGTGAAGGCCCATATCTGCCAAACGGTGCTATTTGATACGACACCATTGGGCATTGGAAGACCCGCTACGGCCCATTACACTTAAAAGCTTCATCTTTTCGTTTGTACAAACCACACTGGTTTTAAGAGGAAGTTCTGTATGTTTCTAAGGTATGAAGGATATTTTTAATTGATGGTAACCTTTTTCTAAGGTAACAATACACATTTCTATTTTATAAAGAACTACGAGCCTCTCTAGTAAACTGATGGAGTTCAACTTGGGAACGGATAAACAGACTTTTTTGTCAAAGCTGATCAAATCCATTTTCATCACCTACCTGGATAACTATATTGACGTTGAGACGGCTTACTTGAAAAGCCGCAGTTCAATGATTTTACAGCGTTACTATGATTCCAAGAACCACCAGAAGAGGCCTATTGGAACCGGCGGGTAGGTGTTTTAACGGCTTTCTTTAATATCCTAGTAACCTTGTATAACATTACTTTTAGAAACTACAATAGTGCGTTTTATTTCCATTATTTCTTCCCCCCACTGTTTATGCTTTAAAAATACCACACATCTTTTGTTAATACTAATGACTTAACAGAAAGCTTTAATATGGGTCCCCATACATTAATTGAGGGGTCTCTTGCGGTACTACGATCCAGCAAGTTGCTGATCCAGTGATGACGAAGTGGCTTTGGTCCCAGTTTGGGGATACACCATTTCTGAATTATCTGCCAGTTTTTCTAAATACATGGCATTGGGGGATTTCTGTGTTACCGGAATAACTTGAGGTGAAAAAATAATTGAAATTTACGGTAAAACATTGTAGGAGAAATATTGCACAAAATGTGGTACAATCTTGATTGATTGAACTTTAGGTTAGACCAACCCACATTCATGTGATTTATGTTTGTATATTATATGGTAGCATTCAAGACCTGAAAGAGAGGATAAGGCAGCGTACAAACTTTCCTCTGGGACCTAGTATTGATACCCACGGAGAGACCTTTTTGGCACAAGAAGTGGTGGTTAACCTTTTGCAAGAAACCAAACATGCCTTTGAAAGATGTCATAAGGTGAGATCCAGCATCATGTTCTGTGTTATTTCTGTGCTGTAGCGCAGCACCCCACCTTACACGTGATGAGATGTTGGTACTTGGCACAGCAGCACCCCACCTTACACGTGATGAGATGTTAGTAGCTAGCGCAGCAGCACCCCACCCGTCATAGTCTTTACTGCAGTTCGAATCATTAGCTCTGTAAACTTAATTTCTGAAAATAATACACTTTGTGTTAAGATGGGGTAAAATAAATCTGACAAAGGGCCCCAATATGACATCCAATTTGACAAAACATTTAGTACATTAATGTTTTGTTTATATTCTTCATAAATATTGGTTATTTAGTTCAATACTTTGTCCAAAATATTTTAAGCCGACAACCATGCCACGGGTTACCCCATTCAGTAGGTCCTACACTCCCAATATTATACTGTCTTATATCTCTTCCACTGCATAGAGAGTAGGGAAAACCAACGCTACAGCACGGAGAGTGTGGCATTCATGCAGTGCCTAATGGGTTACAATTTGAGAAGCATTTAAAGGACTATATGAGCTACAGTAAAATGTTGGCCGTGGGCTTAAAATATTTTGGCCATATACTCCCCAGATTATTATATTACTTTCAGACTCTCCCAGTCCGTGTCCCAGGCTCCGAACTGAGAAACATCCAAAACAAAATGTTTCATTTTATTTGGCAAGGCAAGAAGCCCAGAGTAGCTAGGTCGGTGTTATTGTCCTCGAGAGCAAGAGGAGGGATGGGTGTTCCAGATGTCTCAAAATATTATCAGGTAGCCCAATTGAGACAGGCAGTGTTATGGAAAGCTGAACCAACTCTAAATTGTTGGCTGGCTATTGAGTCCTATTATGCAAAAACACCTTCTCTGCCGGCCTGTCTTCGGGGTACTGATAAGTGGGAGGTGCAAACAAAGGGATTTGAGCTTGGAGCAATGAGACTCACCTGGGAAGTATGGACGAAATCAAGGTCTAAGTTCAGCCTCTCGTCCATTAGCTCACAGCTCACCCCACTTTTTAATAACCCCAAATTTCCCCCTGGATGTGAATATAAGCAATTCGACCAACTCAAACTGAGGGGAATTGAGATGATTGCCGACCTATTGAGCGATAGAAAGCTTTTGAGCTTCCAAAATCTACGAACCAAATACTCAATACCTGAATTGGACATGTTCAAATATCTCCAAATTCGATACTCCCTTCAAAAAATATCCCCAAAATTGGAATTTTCCCCTCTCACAAGGTTCGAGAAGTTATGCCAGAATAGCACTCACCAAAAAGGTCCAATTACCAAAATATATGCTGAATTGGAGATATCAGCGGACCTGCCGGTCCATGAGTACATGCTTAAATGGGCGACAGAATTGAGCACCGATATAGACAGAGAGGACTGGGAAGATATTTGGGAATTTGCGGCAAGGACTTCCATATGCACCACTACGAAGGAGAATCTTTACAAGATCCTATTTCACTGGTGTCTTACCCCAGTGAGACTGAAACAAATCTACCCCCTGGTTTCTGATTTTATGCTGGAGAGGCTGCGGACAAAGGGGGGATATGGCCCATATCTGGTGGTCATGTCCAAAAATTCGGAAATAATGGTCCTCTATACAAACGCTTATAAAAGAAGTTAAGGACCTCACCATCCCCATTGATCCTCTGACCTACCTATTGGCAGAGCCAATCGAGGATATTGGCAGACCAATAAGGAAATGATTCTCCTTCATTCTTATGGCAGCTAGATGCGCGACAGCGGCTTTTTGGAACAAGGTGTCCCTGCCTGCCAAACAAATGGTAAAAAGGCTAATCAACGAGGTCATGCTGATGGAAAAACTGACCGCGTTTCTAAAACAGTCCTTACCGGACTTTTACCAAACTTGGGAGCCGTGGCTAATGCTCAGAACCTAGTTATGGGACTATCCGTCGGCAGAAGCTATTTAGATCTAGCCACCTTGTTCACTGACACTCAAGCTTGGGTGCCTGGCGGTTGAGGGGTGACGTTACCTTATTTCCTCCCCCCCCCCCCCATCTTTTCTCTTTCTTCTCTTCTTTCTCCTGCCTCTTTCTCGACTGAACTCCCTATATCTTCCCCCCCCCTGCCCCCTACCACGATATTTGTACTCTAAAGATATAAAGTCGAGCTAACACTTTACACCCCCCCCCCTCTCCTCTCCCCCCCACCTCTCCCCCTTCCCCTCCCTTCCCCTTATCAGTCGAGGTCCACTAAGTGGTCTAGAGGCCTCGCCATTCTCAGCGATGCTCTAAAAAGGAAAATTTTTATTTTAGGCTATGTATATATTTTGTCATGTTGTTTGACTATTTTTGCCCAATAAAAATGTTTGCGAAAAAAATAAAAATATTTTGGCCAAAGTATTGAATGAAATTACCTGTATTTATGAAGACAGAATATAGAGAAAACATATTAACATCTATGACCGCAGTCATTTGTAATCACAGTAATTGTTGTTCATATCTATTCTACTACTGTCCTTGTTCAGTGAATTAAGTTACTTGCTGCAAAATTGGATTTAATGTCAGTCTTTACTGCAGTTAGTATGGGGCTCGTATTCCATTGAACTTCATACAAACTGTGAGATTACATTGTGGTTCTACACTAAATCAGTTTATTGCTTTTGTGCGTTCCAAACTGTATGGGCAGAAGCAGAAGACTTTAACTTTACTGTATTGATGGACCCCACCAAAAATATTTGTGGCTTGCACACCTGCAGTCTTAATAGTCCAGCCACGAGCTTTCAATCCCCTGTCACATTGTAATCGGGTCTGTAACTGTTACATACGCCTATAACATATACTATCTCTAACTGTGCATGCAATGTCTTGTATATAATGTACTAGCTGAGAGACCCGGCGTTGCCCGGGATGTAAATGCGTAATAGGTAGTATTATTTATAAATTGCGGAACAATAGGTGAGTATTTGTTGTAAAGGTTGGATAATAATATTGAAAAGAAAGATGGAAGAAAATGTAATACGATGTTGTATAAAAATGGTTTATTGTAACCACACCACAGTACAATGTATATTTTGGTGCTATAAGTGATGTAAAAATGTGAGGCGTGTGTCCTGCTAGGGTGTGAGGCGGCGGGTGGCGCGTGGGCTGTGAGTGCTGTCTGCGAGTGGGTGTCCTGCTAGGGTGTGAGGCGGCGGGTGGCGCGTTGGTTGTGAGTGCTGTCTGTGAGTGGGGGTCCTGCTAGGGTGTGAGGCGGCGGGTGGCGCGTGGGTTGTGAGTGCTGTCTGTGAGTGGGGGTCCTGCTAGGGTGTGAGGCGGTGGGTCAGTGATGTCGGTGCGTAGGGGCGGGAGGCAGCTGGTGTGTGTGGCGGCAGGTATGTGTCGAGTGTGGTGGGTGTCTGTTGAGTGCGTGCAGCGGCTGTGAGGCGGTGGGTGAAAGGCAGA
This sequence comes from Ascaphus truei, assembly GCF_040206685.1. Lineage (NCBI taxonomy): Eukaryota > Metazoa > Chordata > Amphibia > Anura > Ascaphidae > Ascaphus > Ascaphus truei. Next base: position 50,287,731 of record NC_134491.1, on the reverse strand, counting down.
GGGGGGGGGAGGCGGTGGAAAGGGGGGGGAGGCGGTGGGAGGGAGAGGGGAGGCGGTGGGAAGGAGGGGGGGAGGCGGTGGGAAGGGGTGGGGGAGGCGGTGTGAAGGGGTGGGGGAGGCGGTGGGAGGGGGGGGGGTGAAGGGGAGGTGAAGGGGGGGGTGAAGGGGAGGTGAAGGGGGGGGTGGAAGGGAGGTGAAGGGGGGGGTGGAAGGGAGGTGAAGGGGGGGGGTGGAGGGGAGGTGAAGGGGGGGGGAGGTGAATGGGGGGTGAAGAGGGGGGGTGGAGGTGAGGTGAAGGGGGGTGGAAGGGGGGAGAAGTGGAGTGAGGGGAGGTGAAAGGGGGTGAGGGGAGGTGAAAGGGGGTGAGGGGAGGTGAAAGGGGGTGAGGGGAGGTGAAAGGGGGTGAGGGGAGGTGAAAGGGGGTGAGGGGAGGTGAACGGGGGTGAGGGGTGGGTGAGGGGAGGTGAAGGCCGCTCACTCACCCGTCCGGCAGGTCCCACGTGGATCTGAGGCGGGAGGCAGCGTGTTGTGGCCGCTCCCCCGCTGTGTCCCGGGCGCCGCCATCTTGGGTACTCGGTGCCGCGAGGCAGGCTGCCTGGCCACTGGCTGTTCCTCCGCCGGGGAAGGGGTGAGTTGTAGCGCCGGGGAGGGGGGGGCATGTATATGTGTGGAGGGGGAGAGGTGGGAGATATAGAAGGGGGGTCTCACACGGCAGCTGACACTGGGTGAAGGGGAGGGGAAGGGGGGTGGAAGGGAGGAGAAGTGGAGTGAGGGGAGGTGAAAGGGGGTGAGGGGAGGTGAACGGGGGTGAGGGGTGGGTGAGGGGAGGTGGAGGACGCTCACTCACCCGTCCGGCAGGTCCAACGTGGATCTGAGGCGGGAGGCAGCGTGTTGTGGCTGCTCCCCCGCAGTGTCCCGGGCGCTCGCTCGCTCCCCCGCTGACTGTAGCGGCGCCGGGGGTGGTATCGGGGAGGCACTGACACTGGAGGGGAGGGGGGGTGGAGGGGAGGTGAAGGGGGGTATGGAGGGGAGGTGAAGGGGGGTGGAGGGGAGGTGAAGGGGGGTGGAAGGGAGGTGAAGGCCGCTCACTCACCCATCCGGCAGCTCCCACGTGGATCTGAGGCGGGAGGCAGCGTGTTGTGGCCGCTCCCCCGCTGTGTCCCGGGCGCCGCCATCTTGGGTACTCGGCGCCGCGAGGCAGCCTGCCTGGCCACTGGCTGTTCCCCCGCCGGGGAAGGGGTGAGTTGTAGCGCCGGGGAGGGGGGGGCATGTATATGTGTGGGGGGGGGGGAGAGGTGGGAGATATAGAAGGGGGTCTCGCACGGCCGCTGACACTGGGTGGGGGGGGGGGGGCGCTGAAGGGGTAATAGTGTGTGTGTCCCGCTGACTGTAGCGGCGCCGGGGGAGGGGGGGGGCGGGGTGAAAGCGCGGGACACACGGGGAGAGGAGGAGGTGCGCGCGGGTGCTGCTAACACTGTGAGCCCCGCTAATGTAGGTAACACCCCCCTACACACGTGTGTGTGTGTGTGTGTGTGTGTGTGTGTGTGTGTGTGTCCCCTTTGGCCCGTCACTCCGCCTCAGGCCAATGAGAGGTGTGCGGGGGCGGGCGGGCCAAGGGACCAAGGGACCAATGAGATTGCCGCTAGGGACGCAGACATACAGTGCTTTCAGAAATATATAGTAGATACCCCTGTTCACTTAATGTAACTGTATTTGTAACCATGTATCTGTCATAAATATATGCCCAGGACATACTTGAAAACGAGAGGTAACTGTCAATGTATTACTTCCTGGTAACACATTTTATAAATAAATACTTTTGTCATTGGAAAAATGACATTATTTTCCTAGCTTCTGGACCGAAATGAGATTGTAAGATCTCTGGTGCAGGAACTTGAAGAAGCGAGTAACTCGAGCAGCAGAGCTGCCGTGTGGCTCCTTCCTTGGCACATAATCACTGCATGTTCCTTTCTTTTAGCTTTCAGATCTGTCGGATCTCCCGAAGAATGCGTTTCGAATATTTTTACTTCTCGTGGACTATTTGTGCGTTGAGCACATTGATTATGCCTTGGAAATAGGACTCGTAGGTAAGACTTCACATGTTCTCTTCTCACTGTGTACTAGTAATGGTAAAAAAAATAAACTCTTGGTAGTGTATGAGTCGGGTGGTCAACTCCGGTCCTCAAGATCTAACAGCAGGTAAGGTTTTGAGGATATCCCTGCTTCAGCAGAGGTAGCTGTCAACAACCAAGCTACTGATTGAGACACCTGTGCTGAAGCTAGAATATCCTCAACCTGGCCTGTTGGTGACCCTTGAGGACTGGAGTAGGCCACTTCTGATTTAAGCAAAGTCAACAAAGTGTGTTCATAGAGTGTGTTTTGTGACACTAATTCCAATAGTATAGAAACCTAGGGACCGTGTAATACAATAAAATATGTCCTGGCAGGTAAAACAGTAACTGTTTGTCTTTTTCAGCCATTCCTTCTCCTGATTCGAAGAATGCCAACTTATATTTCTTTGATGTTGTGCATCAGGCCAATACAATTTTCCATTTGTTTGATAAGCAGTTTAACGATCATCTCATGCCCTTAATTAGGTAAGGTGTGTGTGTGTGTGTCTGTCTTAACTCATGCTGCATACCAGGATGCAGCGACTGTCATGTTAATTCTACAGTCCCTTTTCCTTTTATGTAGTTCCTCTCCAAAACTGACAGAGTGTCTTCAAAAAAAAAGGATATTATTGAACAGATGGAGGTGAAACTGGACACCGGCATTGACCGGTAAGATAATGCAAGACTATTGGAGGAGAGGGGGGCGGGGGTGTGACTCGCGTGCCTATTTGCCATTTACACTGACTTCTACAATATTGTAATCATTGAGGCCATAATTTTTTATTTTTGAGGCAACGGCTACATGTTAAGATCAAATAGCAGTGAATTTACAAGCCAATGTCTATGGGTGGGGTGCAGCAAAAAATAGACTCCTGATGTAGAAAACATTTGAAGGCGACCGAATGTGAATTCTTTATTATTTTTAAAGGGAAGTATGAGGGGGCTGCTCCTTCTATTAATAATATTTAGCCCTGTGCTGAGGAGCAATGCACTGTATGTCCTCTATCTGCAAGAGGGAACGTCACCTGTTTTTCCTGTTTAAAGGACACTAAATTGTATGGTTGGGCAGATGAAGCAGATCTTGGCTGCTGAACAAAAAAAGACTGATTTCAAACCTGAAAACGAGGACAATGTATTGATTCAGTACACCAATGTAAGTGATATACTCCAAGCTTTTTTTACATCTATTTTTTAACCTCTTAGTATCTAAGAAGCATTGGTAGGAAGTTGTGGGTCCTCGGAGCTGAAACGCTTTTATTTCAGCTCTCGGACCCCCTCCTCTTCCCTCACCCCCCCCCCCCCCCCTTTGCTTCCCGAGATAATTAACTTCAAAAGGTGCTGCCGCGTAGCAGCTTCGGCTGGGCATTCAATATGGAGGTTTAACGGTCCCGTAGGCCAATAGGAAGCCGCAACATCATCCCGTTCAGCTTCCTATTGGCCCGTGAGACCTTTAAACTGAACCAAGATACAGGCAGCACCTTTAGTAGTACCTATCTCAGGGAGCAGAAACCTAAAGTGGTTCAGCACCGGAGACCCCTTCCTACTGGGGGGGGGGGGGGGTAGGGTGGAGGGTTATTGGTTTTCCTTAAAGGTACAGGTGCTTTAAGAAAATTGATTCACCGCTAACTGTGTTCTAAAAAAATGCGTCCCCCCAAATAAAACTTCATGAGCCCAAGCCTGAAGTCCCGTCTTTTTCAGGCCTGCTCCAAAGTCTGCCTTTACATCCGAAAGCAAGTGGAGAAGATCAGGAATTCAATGGATGGGAAGAATGTGGACACCGTACTTATGGAACTGGGGGTGCGCTTCCATCGACTTATTTATGAGCATCTCCAGCAGTATTCCTACAGCTCTATGGGAGGCATGCTCGCCATCTGTGATGTTGCTGAATACAGAAAGTGTGCCAAAGACTTCAAGGTTGGTGGATACATAATGGTGCTATCTGGTAGCACATTGGTCTTGGATAAATGTGCAGATTTTTTTGATTTGGACCAATGCTAATTTTTCATGGGTGAAAAGAGGTCAGGTTTTTTGGATATCTCAGCTTTAGCACAGGTGGCTCAGAGGATCAGTCAAAGACTTTGATTCAGCCACCTGTGCTGAAGCAGGCATATCCTGGAAACCTGACCTGTTGGGGATGTGTGGCGGGGGTCTTGTCCAGGAGTTGAGCACCCCTGTATTAGTTTAGGTTTCTATGTATCCTGCCCTGTCCTTGATATGGTTTGCACGTTGACTTCCGTGAAGAATTCTCTTGTTGGCTACTATCAAAGCATATCACAACCTGGGACTGGCCTAAATAAGTGCCAAATCAGCGATCAAGCTTTGAACATATGACACCATTTATTTAAAGGGGTTAATACCTTATTTTTTTAATATTGTGATTACAGAATTTATTTGACTTCACATGTGTATTTTCTGTTTTACTCATTGACATTTGTGAAGACCTACAATGTATCTGGTCTTACCTTGAGATGTCAGGTGCAAGGTTTTCGCTTACTGCTTCTGACACCTGTATGATTGCATTTTAATTTAGTACAAGTGGGTAAAGGCCATAACACATTTCCTACCATGGTTTCCAGAGGCTTCATTTCATTAGTAGCGCATGTTGCTGACTCCAGTTTTTGTGTCTTCCTGCAGATTCCCCTTGTTTTGCAGCTTTTTGATACATTGCACTCCCTTTGCAATCTGCTGGTGGTGGCCCCCGACAATTTAAAGCAGGTTTGCTCAGGAGAACAGCTCGCCAACCTGGACAAGAACATCCTGCATTCCTTTGTGCAGCTGCGAGTGGACTACAGATCTGCACGCCTCGCCCGGCACTTCAGCTGAAGCTCCGACCGCCAGAGCTGCAATGAGCTACCCCAAAGCCAAGCCTTGGCTATTAGAAAGCACAGTGAGTTGCTCCTTAGTACATAGAGCAGGGGTGGCCAACTCCAGTCTTCAGGGGCCACCAACAGGTCAGGTTTTCAGGAAATCCCTGCTTCAGCACAGGTGGCTCAATCGGTCCCAGCCTAGACACAGGTGGCTCAATCAGTCCCAGCTTCAGCACAGGTGACCCAGTCTTTGACTGAGCCACTGATTGAGCCACCTGTGCTGAAGCAGGGATAGATATCCTGAAAACCTGACCACTTGGTGGCCCTTGAGGACTGGAGTTGTCCACCCCTGACACAGAGGCTGCGCTACTTTTTACAGGACAGTGACCACAATGAGGCCATCATTAACCCTTTCGCAGTCAATGTGTTGCAGTCCCCTCTAACAGCAGCAGGGTTAAAATAGGCTTTATTAGAATATTGGAAGCAAAGAAGTTTAATCTTCTGGTTTTTTTTGCAACAAATATATATCAACGCTTTTTGTACTGGAACCGATAATTATTGCAAGGGGGAAATAGCAAATACTTGCAGCATGTTCATCGCTTTTATTTCTCAAGTCGAAGTAATGTTTACAGATAAGTGGCCGAGTAAGTATAGGTTTTTTTTTTTTTTTAATCTAAACTTGGGCAGCCTAAAACCGGCGACTCTCCCGGGACTCCTGGCTGCAGTGTGGGCTCTGAGAAACTAAAGCAGCACCCCCCTGCCTCTGCGGAGCTTCCTGGAAGACGCTTATTGCTAGCTACGACAGCGTTGGGAGCAGTGCCAGAGCTGCAGTTTGTGGTCTGTTTGCACAGTTAAGATGGAGCGCTGTACTGCTTCCCTTGCTCACTTTTCTCAATGGGCGTTTGTTCTTTTGTTCTCCGCTTCTGAAAGCGGATGTGCTCAGTTATTTCATAGTCACTCTGCTTTCAGTTGGTAGTACACTTCTCAAATTAGCCACAATATCTCCCTCTGAAAAATGTGTCCTGTTCAAATGAGTGGTCCTGTCTCATTTCCTCCTAGGAAAGAGTTAATTTATTTGTACAGGTCTTTAAGCTAAATTAGTACAACTTGTATGCCGGCAATGTTCAGGAGCAGCACAGAACGTGTCCATGTGATTCGGAATTGTCCATTTTATATGTGGCCTCAATTTAATGATGAGCATAATACTCTTTACACATCATTAAAGCTCTGATTTATATTTTTAACTGTAGATGGCTTGGATGTGGCAGTTCGGGATGAACGAGTCTGCCCGCGGTGAAACACAGCGCGACATCACTCGTTGATTTGACTAGTTGACGGGAAGATCTCAGAAATATTTTCCTTTTTACTGCGTTTTGAGCAACAACCTAAAACTTAGTCCCCTAAAACGGGTGCTCAACTCCAGTCCTCAAGACCCCACCAACAGGTCAGGTTTTCAGGATATCCTTGCTTCAGCACAGTTGGCTGTCGAAGACTAAGCCACTGATTGAGCCGCCTAGGCTGGGACCAATGTATTAACCTGTGCTGAAGCGGGGATATCGTGGAAACCTGACCTGGGGGGGGGGAGGGGGCGCGCCAGGGAGAGGTCTTGAGGACTGCAGTTGAGCAGCTATGCCCTAAAACGCAAATCCTCTGCAGTGCCAAACAGGTTTAAACACCTCACTAAACAATATGTGCAGGACCCTTCAGCGCTGAGAAGTTGGGGAAACTTCATTAAGTGCTAAACACCAAACAGCACATTTATTTTTGAACTAGTAACATAAAAAAAGCAATCCCCACGGAAATTGGGTAAATAAGAAAACAAATATACAAAAGTAGCATTGCGGGCTGGAGTTGAGCACCGCTGGCTTAGCACACATGGACCTTACTATCAGACAGCAAGAAACAACTTGCAGGAAGCATAGATCATTAGATCACCGCCCTTTAAAAAAATATATGTATATTTCCAAGGTCCTCTTCGCCAATTAAGTGTGGGTGTCAGTACACATGTGTGATCCCAGTGAACTCGAATGTTAAATCTGCCTGGTTGTAAATAATTTAAATTGTTTTCCTCCGTGTTTTTCCTATTTGTTTTTGAGGGTTTTCACTTACGGGAACAGTCGCTATAAAGTTGCATCGATTTTAATTCAGCCGACATCTCTCTTCCGTATTAACTCTGCCCCCTCTGCCTTTCAGAGGTGAAAAGTGGAATTGTGTTGCATAGAAAATGGGAGGGATTTCCTTGCAAACGAGATGCCGTTTGCGTAACTAGAAGAACAGCTGTTTGCACAATTCCATTTGTATTTGCACATTTGATTCCTGTCGCTAAAGAGGCCATCAGAGAGCTCCTGAGGAGGAAAGAAGGATGGTGGTTAAACTGAATTTTACTTATAGGAAATCATTTATGTGAAAAGTGTGATTGTGAGATTCATTTCATGATGTATGGTGTCCGTTTTTTTGTTTTTTTTTAACTCTTCGGGGAACTTTTGCAGGTGAACTTTGAGATGTACGTTGTAAAGATCTAAGCTACGTATTTTGATCTTGCCTTGGGTTTCTTACTACCTTTTTTGGGGGGATTGTTGAATTGTATACAGGAAGTAGGGGGGTTTAGATCGTAAAAGTATGTATTTTTATATGCATTTAAAGTCAGTGTGCTATAACCTTTCAGAAACCTTCCCTAGCAAATGTTGGCAAGACGGGGTTCTAATGCAGGGGTTCTCAACTCCAGTCCTCAACGGCCACCAACAGGTCAGGTTTACAGGATATCCCTGCTTCAGCACAGGTGGCTGTCAATGACAGCCACCTGTGCTGAAGCAGGGATATCCTGAAAACTTGACTTGTTGGTGGGGCCTGGAGTTGAGTACCCCTCTTCTTATGTAATCAAACTAAACCATTGTCAGAGGCCTACAGCTCATGTATTGATCGACTTCTGGGACTAAATGGGTTAAAATGTATGAGCTTTAAACCCCATTAAATCTGCTTTTTTCCCCCCCACCTTGGCTCCGTTATTAAACTAACCGTAGAACACATAATGTCCCCAGAAATGCTACAGGGACTTGTGTTTATGAACAGTGTGTTGCAGGTCTCTCTAGAACTGCATGGATTAATATAAATATCCCAAATTATTCCCTAGCAAACTCATGTTGGAAGGACGTTTTCTTATAGAATTTCAAGTTTAAAGGCAGCAAAGTAAACAAGAATAATATAGCTTTTGACAATTGCATAACTGCTGTTCTTGAATATGGCAGAGTCCCAAAGTATTTTGGGCACCAGAGAAGGCAAAAGCTTGTACTAATGCCATTTCCGAGAAGCTTTGATGTGTATTCAAATGACACCTTCTGTAATAAATCCAAAATTAACACATTGGGTTTGCTAACCATATAAAGTGTCATTTAGTAATCATTTAACAGCATAAAAATAGACATCATTTAAGACTGTAAATCACAGAAGTGCTTGAAATTTTTTATATTTTGTATCTTGTTTTGACATTTTAAAGTTGTATAAATTGTACCAATCACTGTATCTTTCTTAAATATTTAGCTATTGTTTTCTGTGCATGAGTTGGGTTTTTTGTGTGCAATATTTTCATTATGTCCAATAAAAACAATAGCTGCAAATTTAACCCTGGAGCTCAGACCTGTAAACATTTTCGTTCAATAAACTAATTGCCTCCATGTCCGCTCTTACTTTCATCGTATTCTGACTCTTGTGCGCTGTTGGCTTGGCTGTTCCTGGTTATGTGACCATTTGTATACATATGTGAAGGTTCTTTATGGCTTGTCTATAACCATGGCATGTAGAGCTGGGAAGAAGGTATAGTCTGCAATGTTATCAGAAATAATAAAAGTTGTGGGAAATGTATAGTTTTACATGCATACCTTTATCAACTCAACGTTCATAAGAATTATTTACAGCCCTGTTGGCCAAAGCTGGCTAATAGCTTGAGGAGCCCTGGCCTGCAGCACTAACGGCCTGTGAAATGGCGAATTTATTTCAAGATTGGCTTGCTGACATTCAAATCACTACATGCCCAGGGCCCCAGCTAGCAGAGAGAGCTTCTAGTTCCCTACACTCCTATTCGCACACTTCCATCTGCAGGTGAAGGACTCCTAACCGTTCCCAGAATCTGTGTCTTCCTTTGGCATCCGAGCTTTTAGCCACGCTGCTCTCACTCTTTGGATCAGTCTATAAAAACAGGCTCAAAACCTACCTGTTTACCCAGGCATTTAATGTAAACCTACAACCTGTCCGGCATTGACTAACTCTATTACTGTCCCATCCTGTATTGTACCTTTCCTTATGTTTGGCCTTGTTTATAACCTTAAATGTTTTCTTCTTTTTCCTTTTTTGCAACTGTGAAATGCTTCGAGTCCCATTGGGAGAAAAGTCCTATATAAATAATAATTATTATTATGGCTCTGGGCAGCCTAAATGGACTCATCTGTCCTAGCAACTAATAGGAAATTAACAAAGTGCAATTTTTTTTTACACTGAAAGTCACTTGTAAGTTGAGGTACTGTAAATATATATGGTATAGATGTTATAAATGCCGGCAAAATGTTGAAATATAATTTGTAAGTATTTTAAATATATTTGACGTTTGCATTTGAATAAAGCTAGTGGCCCGTCTACTCCTAAATGTTTTTTTTCTAGTCTGGTCCCTTTGGAGAACCAGTTGAAGATTTGCTGTGGGTCATTGTACAAATGAAAAATGTAGTAAAAAAAAAAACCAAGATGTGCACTTGACTTCGTGATTGGGTCTAAAAAAGGGGTTTTGGGTTTTGACAGAACCCTGACTATGTAAAAATGTAAATGATCTAATCTGTATGGTTTTGTTTCCTGTGTAAGTATGCTCACTAGTTGGCAAACGTGATTTTATGATGAATAAGATGGATTAATAAGTAGTATGAGGAAGACATTTTCACTGGTAGAGTAGAGATTGGTCCGATGGTGCAATCGCCTTCTCTAATCCTACCTCCAATAAACGTGTCCGTCCTCATTTACCCGGCAGATAAGGGTGGTGTTACTCAACTGGAACTGATTGGTATAATATTACTGGTAGAAACAGATCAGATGGTACTAGGTGTCTCTATACTAACCCATTGTAATTTGAATAAAACAAATAATATAAATACCCCTTCCCAGTTCATAAAACCCGAATGGATTGGCTGAGACAGGTCAGCTGGTGACCTGTGTGCCTAGGTCTTTCTCGGCCTCTCTTTGCAACTGTACCCACCTTTGCACCCCATTTCTCCCTTCCGACATCGACACAAAATGGAGGGGCCGCTTTATTGGTATAGGGAAATGTATGAGAGCCGATGCCTCGTTTGGGCTTAGCGTGCAGATCCGAGTCGGGCGCTAAATTGTTTGGATTGTGGAATTTCTGGGGGATGGGGGGGATAGATTTCCACAATCCAGGCTCAATCACCTCTAATTAAAGTATACATTTTAATGTAGATATTTATTAGTGGTCATTAACCCCTTGAGGGCCAGTGATACAACCAAAGCCCTTTTTGAAGGAGAGCCTAGGTTGCCTCACCAAAGGGGTTAATAATAAAATGGAACCAATTACTCCATTCATGTTTTGTTCCTCCGTGGCTTTCAGGTTCAATAACCCCCTTGGACTAATCCATTGATAATCCAATGGGCCAATGCTCAACCATAAAATAAAAGGTCCCCACAAAATACCAGTTATATTAAAAAAACAAAAACTATATATATATATATATATATATATATATATATATATATATATATTATATATATATATAGTGTTTTCTACTTAAAGGCTCAGAGACAAAATGAAAGGGAAATAAATAACATGACTAAAAATAAAACCTGAGGCCTAATCCCCAGTGTGATGGCCTGCTGTTATCTGCCACCATCCATGCCCCTTGATTACCGATCCTCAATGTTGCTTAAAGCTCATTGTCTTGTCTTGCTTATAAAATAATTGGCCATATTGAGAAGAAAAAAAATATATATATATATCTTCAGCCCCCCTATCCAATACCCTTTGTCACATCCCTTACATTGACTGAGGTGTTATGCAGGGACTCAACCCCGATACAGAGCATGTCACCATCACATAAACGTGGTAGATGTCCATGTGTCCAGATTGGTTGATTTGCCACATATTTTCTCTTAACGATGGTGTCACATAGAGAAAAATGGCCCAGCAACATGTGAGGTCATTGGTACAGTATGAGCAGCAATCTGATATATCAACCAATCTGGTTGGTTTACCATGTGTTAGGGCTGTTCTACTGTGTGCGCTTGCTGCGCCGTGCGTGAGCGCGGCAGTTATAGTTGGCTGTGGTTAGTCAGCCTTTCTATAATAGGGCCGTGCGCACGGCTGTGAGCGCGGAACCGGACAACGGGGGAAGATTGGGAAAAAACGTTTTCGCGCCGCTGTTGTGTGTGTGTATGTGTGTGTTTGTATGTGTATCTGTATGTATGTGTGTGCTGTTTAGAAAGGTTTAATAAAGTAAAATTAATAAAATACATCCTTTCATGCTGGGGTAAAAACACATTTACATTCTCAAGTACATATACACACACCACACACCACACACCACACACACCCTTCCAAGACTCGCTCGCAGCATACACACAAAAAGCGTGTGTCACGTGCACGCGCGTTCGCACTATATTACGGGCTTTATGCGATGGTGTGAATCCAACTCTTGCAATGTAAAAGTCTAGAGATCTAGCAGACAGTACTACCCTGTCCACTAAAGTTTGTGATTTTTTTGTTTGCTCTCCATGTAAACTTAGCTGGAAACACAACTGTACCTGTGTTTTACAGTGTGTTACTTCCGGGACAGTTGAGTATCTGTCCCGTATGTAAAGGTTGAAGCAGCTGGTTTGTTTCTATTCTCCCTAAGTAATTAAGTCGTTAAAAGTAAAAGGTTACCAGGTAATTGCGTTGTAATGAGCAGCTTACTGTTTTGTTGCACATGCACAGGATCCGCAAAGTGTTCGAAACAGTCTCTACATGTAAAAAATGTGATGGAAAATAAATACCAACATAAGAGAGATTTAGGTAATGCTGATCCTCCACTGAAAAACATTCGTTCTCATTTTGTGGGTCTTTATTGGTGGCTGCACAAAATTAATTAATATAAATTGCTAAGTCTTAGCCAGGTAGCTTGTGAAGATTGGCTCGATGCATCAGAAAGTAGAAGAAGCAATCTGTGTATGAATACATAACGTTTCACTCATAACTGCAAACAAATCCAGAGAAGAAACATTTACTTTAAAAGCATTGGTTCAAAGTAGACGGCAATGATGCATTACAAATATTATATAATTATTTGCACTAATATTTGAGCAGGTGGAATGGATTAGTACACAGTCAACATTAAAATGCTGATAACATGCATTTTCCTAAATTAATATGTGCAATGCAACATGTATAAATATTGTCAATAATTCATTTTACCAGAGATAGCAGTGTTTATATTTCAATGCTCCGCCAAAAGCACATAGAACAAAAACCTTACTAGATTGCCTTTTTTTAAATAATTATAGGGACACCTGACGGAACTAAAAACAACCTAATATTTTGTTATTTGTTCCAATTAAAATTATTTTTTTCCCCTTTATATTCACTGATTTGCTGATATAGCTGCAAACAATATTTTGAACAAAAACGACTTTTTTCAATTTCTTTAGTAGAAATTACATTTGCATAGCTTTAACCCGAGGGTACATTTTACCAAGTTTTTGCATACCAAAATGAACAAAAATTGTTGGTTAAAGAAGAGGGCTTAGTTTTTTGTTGAGTTTTGGATCAGTTGCATTACATTTCAGTAAATGCTGGTGTCTTCTTCAGGCTTATTAGCACATTACAAAAAGTACAAAGATAAGGCATCGAAGCCCCTATCTACATGCATTTCTATACCACTTAAATGGTCCATAAGTTCTGGTGGGGAAAGGTGTATTATGTATAGAACAGGGGTGGCCAACAGGTCTGGTTTTAAGAAGATCTGTTTCAGCACAGGTGCCTCAATCAGTGACTCAGTCAAAGACAGCCACCTGTGCTGAAGCTGGGACTGATTGAGCAGGGGTATTACTTATACCTGGCCTGTTGGTGGCCCTTGAGGACTGAAGTGGAATGTCTTGGTATATGTGTCCCCAAATCTTGTCCAGTCCTAATCCAAATTCAATGCGTTTTGTGCTCCCTCACTTCATTAATGTCCTTCCTAATGAAACAAACATATGTTGGAGATGGGTAAGATTTGATGTGACAGAGGCCAGGCTGCCTGAACTTTGTTATTTTCTAATTCCTGTGTTATGTTCAATATTGAGACATGCATACAATGTACCTGATGATTGATGACAAGATGAGGGCCACTCTGAAGCCATGTGTGTGTGACCAAGTAGTGAGCCCAATGTCCATATTTAGATCTGGTATTAATACCAATGAAAATGGCCTTTCATACAAGTTTGCATTCATTGGATAAGGACATTTTTTTCTTCATGTCTGAGATCTACGTTTTATTTACTTACCCAAGGGACCTCATTGGCTGAACGACTCACGTGACACGGCTGACGCCAGAATTTTTTTTCTCGGTTTCTTCCCCAGCCGTCTGCTTTGCAGTACGGCACATCGCGACCATCGCTTGCGGTATGAGGACTCATTGGAATTACACTGCTTGTTTTGGCCCCACGCAACCTCGCTACATGCAACGCTGGGCACGTTTTTTGGGTATAATCATGGCCTAACTCAATGTATTGCTTCCTGGTAAAACATATATATATATATATATATATATATTACAGTGGTTGACAAATCACCAAAAAATCTACTCGCCACCTAGTACCAAACGTGTGCTGCTTGGGCCAATATTTACTCGCCTGGGGGTTAAATCCACTCGCCCGGGGGGAGCAAATGTATAGGTTTGTCGTACACTGTATATATATATATATATATATATATATATATATATATATATATATATATATATATATATATATATATATATATATATATATATATATATATATATATATATATTGCCCACAGCTGTACTTGGTGCTTTAAAGGAGAGACAGTACAGTAAGTGCAACAAATAAGATCAGACAATAGGAAAGGAAATCCCTGCCCCGAAGAGCTTACAATCTATGTGGTATGATGGGAGACTGGCAGAGACAGCAGGTAAGGAAATAAATGCAGTAGATGGCGTGCTTGGCCACAATGGTTGGTAGGAGTGACTGTGACTGTGGGTGTGGGACAGTAGCCTTGAGTCTAGTCTATTAGAGCGCTTCATGTAAGTTGAGTTTTAAGGTGGGGAGAGAGGGTGCTTGGAATATATTGAGTGTGAGGGAGTTCCACAGGGAAGGGGCAGTGAGGGGAACAGATTTAAGGTGACAGAGAGCAGTAGAGGTGAAAGGGGTGGAAAGGCGACAGCTATGGGTAGAATGCAGGAGACTAGCTGTTAATAGATAGTCCCTACAATAAGTAAGGTGGTAAAAATACAACAGGTTGCTCTGACAATTGCAATTCACAATTCAGGCAGCCCGTACGCATGTTACTCTTATAATATGAGCTTCTAGCTTTCTTCGTGACTAATCTTTATAAGTTTATTTTCTACATTTCCAAAGTAATGATTAGTCCAAACAATACGGGGGCAGCACACACTTTTCCTGTGGATCCCCTATACTAAAGTCAGAACTCTATTCTCTGTAATGGAATGACTATAATATCGTGTGCATTAATCCCATAATTACCACAGGTCACCATCGTAAAAAAAAACGTACAGAAACGTCAAACAATGTAAAGAGCAATGAATGTCAACATGTAAAGTGAAAGCAGGAACAATAAAATAGCATGATGCATAGTTAAGACCCAAAAAGGTTCCTGCAGTTGTCACCTACTCTAAAAAAAACCCTGTACAATAAAATGCGCTGGGATGATGGATTAAGTGCTCTTAAAGCTGTTGGTGCAGCGTATGATTTAAGTAAGACTTTTGTGCAGTTCCAAATCAGATTTTTGAGAGTCTCCTGTTTCTCTTTTTTTTCCCCCTAAAGCAGCAGTACTCAACTCCACTCCAACAGGTCAGGTTTTAAGGATATCCCAGCATCAGCACAGGTGGCTCTTCGACTGAGCCACTGATTGAGCCACCTGTGCTGAAGCTGGGATATCATGAAAACCTGACCTGTTGAGGGGGGTCTTGAGGACTTGAGTTGAGCCCCCCGTCCCCAAAGCACAATTGTTAACATGAGGCCCAGTGCCAGCCTCTTACCCTCTGTCCACCTCCTCATTTACTAGGTTTGGTTTTGAAAATGAGCAAATAGACATTTGAATTTGAACTGCAAAAGGCAGGTGGCAGACAAAATGGGAGGAAAATTGAGTTTCGGGCTGAAATCCATCATTTCTTTTTTTGTAGCCTTCATGACGAGAAGGGTTTGTAACGCTCAAGTCTCTTCTTAGGCCCAGATCCCCAAAAGGGTGAGCTAAGCTTTAGCACGCCTCGGCTCCCGTGCATATGGATAGGGGTAAAGGTGTGTGCAAGCTTTGCACCCTCTTTTTTGTCAAGTTCTGAGACTCCTTATATAACCCACTCAAGTGATTGGTCTGTAAGATGTTTTGCACTTGATGACTGTGACCCACAATGCATTGTCACTGCACGTGTCACAGCACGATGGCTTATGGCCGCATTCAGTAACCGATCTCAATCAGTGCAAAGCCTGAAGAACGTAACGATCAAGGGTAACCCATTAGGCCAACTCCTGTCACCAAGGGCCACCAACAGGTCAGGGTTTCAGGGTATTGCTACTTCAGCACTGTTGGCTCAATCCATCCCTGCTTCAGCACAGGTAGCTCAATCCGTCCCAGCTTTAGCGCAGGTGGCTCAATCAGTGGCTGCCTTCGACTGAGCCACTTGAGTGAGCCACCTGTGCTGAAGCAGGGATATCCTGAACACCCGACCTGTTGGTAGCCATTGAGGACTGGCGTTGGCTACCCCTGCATTAGACTGTGGAAGGGGGGGAAAAAACGGCAACATATTTCTGATAAAAGGCCTTAGATTGACAGTTTGTTCCGGGTATGCAGAATATGTTTCTCTTTTCGTACATATTGACAGCCGGAGGGGGTATATGGCTGAGAATATGCGTAAAGTTACTGCCAGTTTATACCGGTACTCATGTTTAAAGAGAAACTATGGAAACCAGAAGTAGGATTATTAATTAAGTTTAAATTTGGAATGCCTTCGCCAAGAGCGCCTCTATGAATTCAACAAAGCTACCTGTTGGGTTGTAATTTATGGCGTTGTTTTTGCTGAACTGTTCAGAAATTAACACATTGTTTCAATAGTCTTATTTTTCTCTTGAAGATTAGATCTGAAATATTAGAACACAAAGTGCCCGGGTGTATTGTCTTCGTTGTCTGGGAAATCTACATCTGAAATGTTTCCGAGTGTTACGGACGGCTGCATTCTTGGAACGTTTCACGTGATGAAGATGGCGTTCTTATTGTTACAGCAGCAACCCGCGCTGAGCGCCATTTTTAGTTTTGTGCATGTTATTGTTTTACTTGAAGAGGTCTCTTCTTGCCCTTTGCAACGCTGTTTTTATTTTAAGAAAATCTGATGCTTAATCAGGAGATATAAGCGTTCGAAATGTTATTTGTCTGGGAGGTTAAAATGGAGCTCTTCCCTTAGCAATGGCACGCTCGGGGGGGTAAGATACCAACATTCTATTATTTCATGTATTTTTACCCAGGATTGATGCAGGGGGTGTCTGCCGCTGAACCTTATTAATATCAGTTTCGGGGAGCCCCTGCTTCCAGAGATACTTACCTCCATAAGGGGTGCGGGTAGGTGCTCGGCCACTAGGGTTCATATAAATGCGCTTTTCAAAGCTCCAGCGTCCTGCGGGCCAATGGGAAGCTGTGATGTCATTAGGTTTGGCTTCCTATTGGATCACATTATGCAGGAGCTTTAAACTTTAAACCCCAGCTAGCTTAGCCGGAGCGGCTACCGGCGCACCCTACGGAGGTAAGTATCTCCGGAAGCAGGGGGTCCCCGTTTTTTTTTTAATGCACTGGGTTTTCTCTTTTTAAGCTCATATAGGTTTCTGGAAGGAATTGCTGCTTTAAAACCAACAAGCACTAGTGTATTAAGACTGTTTATCTCTATTTCCCGCCTCCAGAACTATTTTTCCTTAAGCAACAATAGCATTTAAAGGTTCAGATCCGGACGACAGTGTACTAATGCTTTGAGGTTTAATACTCTTTCTGAAGAGTAAGTGGAGTAGCTTAGTTGTAAGAATGTTGCCTTAGGCCGTGATTATAGTGCCCGGGGCGGGCGGCGCAATGGCGCGTGCCTCCAAAACAAACACCTGCTTTCTGTTGAAGGTGCGCGCGACTGAGCGGAGGCGCGATGGGGAGGCAGAATCCAGGAGCGACAAATGAATTGGTCTCTCCAAGCGACGGCCGCGTGATATCAGCATCACGTGAAGCGGTTCAGCCAATGAGGGCAAACCGCTCGCGTGATGTCATGGCCACGCCACCCTGTTGCCCCCCTGCCTACAGTGCTGGTTTCGCGCAAGTGACGTCACGCGGTTGCGCGCACCCTGCAGCAGGCACTTTAATCACGGCCTTAGAAGCAGATGAATCCCCAGTCCACATCCCAGCATCACCTTTTCTTCCTGTGCCCCAGGCATCGGCAATAAATTGTAAGCTCTTCAGGCAAGTACTCACGGTGCTGGCAAAATTCTGTATGTTGTGCTACAAACACGACCAGCAGTGTAAACAAAAGGAAAAAAGTGTCTTGTGCAGTCTGGTGAAATGGGTATAAAGTTAAAGGTGACACTGTGTGCTCATTTGCATGTCATTTCCCAGAATCCCTGGCTGCAGTGGAAACAGTGTATGCTAAGAGATAATGGGGAAGGGCAGGGTTGACGACCTGTCTGAGACGACATGTCTACATTTAAATAACGTCTTACATCACGGGTGCCTGCCCACAAAATATAGAATAGTTGCTTTGTGAATAACTGTCTGTCCCTGTGTACCAGGGAGGTGTACTACAGTAATCTATCAATACAAAAAGTCAGATTACTTTCTATTACTGATTCGTGAATATGTATCAGCCTTTAAAACAAACACCCATATAAAAACAATGTCAAACGTTGGCATAGCGGCAATATCTCAGAGTAGTAATAAACCGACTAGAGCAGGAGTAGCCAACTCCAGTCCTCAAGGGCCACCAACAGGTCAAATTTTAAGGATATCCCAGCTTCAGCGCAGGTGGCTCAATCTTCCACTGAGCCACTGATTGAGCCAACTGTGCTGAAGCAGGGATATCCTGAAAACCTGACCTGTTGGTGGCCCTTGAGGGCTGGAGTTGGCCACCTCTGGTGTAGTATGTTAGTAACCACTTATTAAACAAATAAAAATAACAAGTTTGCACGTGAAACACGAATCGTAATTATTGCAACCGGCGGCCTTGGGATCTTAACCGTAAATTGTATGTCTTGCTGGTTTCAGTCCAAGCACATACTACCAGATGGCACCAATGCAATACTCTTACATGGTAGAAGGGAGGCAGTCTTGTTTCAAGTAATTCTCTTTCTGGGCACGGATCCAAAATGCCCAGTAGGCGAAAGCTAAAAGGAAGTGCTTGCTTTTAGGTTTTTACACTATATCCTTTAATCCTGGGTGATGATTGACAATCATGATTTAAAGTACAAGTTGCCCCTCTCTAATCCAGCAAGTTTGATGTTATTTGTGTATCTAGTATGGCTTTATTCAACGAAAACTTCATGGGAGCGTGTGCAATTGATGCCACGTTTTATAGATATCTCCTGGACCAATGGGCCTATTTACAGATTACTGAACGCTCTGAATCCATCTTCCCCTTTCTCTGTAATTTTAAGATCCACTTCCAGCAGCCAAATGTACAATTAAAATGCTTTTTGTTGGTAGCAACAGAAGTGCAGTGCATTCAATACAATTTAAATCACGGCACATTCAAGAGCTATTCAATATTATGTTAATCCTGAATTTATAAGTGTACCATCCATCTCCATTTGCTTGTGTTTAAAATGTATTAAAAGACTATAGCATGTGGGCCATGGTGCCCAGAAACTGAACACGGCACAATAGTAGATACTCACTGTAAAGAATAAAAACAAAATGTTAATCACCAAATGTATGATGTGAAGCCACAGCAGTTAAAGGGACAGAACCCAAGTGAGCTAATGGCAGTGGCATGTTTATTCAGTTGAAACCATAGTTGAGAAGGGGTTGACCTCTCTATATTAAGGAGATACACAAAGTTAAATAATTAGGGGAAACTGGGGAAAGAATACCCTAAAGACACCTCTTAATTGGGTGGTCCATTTATAAACAAATGAGACCATTACAAGTCTTTTTAAATATCTTTTTGAAGCGTTTATTATATCCATGTTAACCTAAGACTATTTGTAAACTGTTGTGTATTCTGCTAAATGATTGATCCAGACTTTCCCCCCTTTGTTTTGTTTGGCTAATGAGGGCTGCATAATTAGTTTGAATAAATCTTTAGGGAGAACTACAAGTACAAGATAAGATTATTTTCTATTGCTGATTCATTAATATGTATAAACATTTAAAACAAACACCCATATAAAAAGCATGTCAAACGTAGGCATAGCGGCAATATCTCAACTCTGTGAGGGGTCAACTCACCAGAACAGGGCAGACCAACTGCAGTCTTCATGGGCCACCAACAGGTCAGGTTTTCAGGATATCCCAGCTTCAGCACAGGTGGCTCAATCAGAGGCTCAGTCAACTGAGCCTCTGATTGAGCCACCTGTGCCGAAGCAGGGATTGACTCAGCCACCTGTGCAGAGACTGATTGAGCCACCTGTGCTGAAGCAGGGATATCCTGAAAACCTGACCTGTTGGTGGCCCTCCCTTGAGGACTGGTGTTGGCCACCCGTGACCCAGAATAGCTGAGGAAGAGGATAATGTGTGGGAAGAAAAAAAAAACCTGTTAAAATAACATAGGAAGAGCTATCAATGGAAAAGGAATTCTATTATAAATGAAAAATCCAATAGATAAAAAAAAATAATAATAATGAAAAAGATATTGTATGGAAGGCCGTGCTTGATAAGTCTCAATGCATTTTCTTTAAAGAAACAGTTACACTCCCTCACCCACCACCTTTAATTTATTTTTTAACATGTATAGGAAGCCGGATGTCTCCAGAGCTGAACTGCATTCGTATCAGCATCGGGGACCACGCCATACTTACGAGGGAAGGGGCGGCCGGGACTTCATAAAGGTTTAAATCCTCTGCGTCACGCGGGCCAGCAAGAAGCTGCGGTGGATGGTGTGGCGCCTTCCTGCTGTTCCGGGGGACATGGGAGATTTAAACCTCTGTTTTATTTCTACTGAAAGGAACAGTCCCGGCAGTGGCACCTTTGTTACTAATCCCTCCATGGCAGCCTACAACTGAAACCAAAAGAACAATGAGAGGATATCTATGTTATAACAGAGATAGTTATTATTATTATCATTTAGTTGTAAAGCACCAACATATTCCGCGGCGCGGTACAATGGGAGGTACAGAGTGACATCAATTACATAAACAGAATGGGAAATATACTCTAAATTCACGAGATCAAAAAAATCAAAAAGAGAACAAGAATTTACCGCCTTTCTTTATTACAAGGTTTAGCAATCAGGCTTACGACATTAAGAGGATAATCAAAAAGTACTGGTCCATCCTGGCCACAGATCCTTTTTTCAAAGATATGGTTGCCCATGATCCTAGAATAGTTTTTCAAAGGTCAACTACAATGGGTAACCTATTATCACCAAGTGTGCCTAGATTGACTCAAAAGCCTATCAGGGAATTTTTTCCTAATCTTAATGGTTGCTACCCTTGTCATCATTGCAAAATGTGTAGATATCTGATTAAAACCAAAACTTTCTCAGGCACAGATGATAATAGGGTATTCAATATTTTATCATGTATCACGTGCAATACGGATCATGTCATCTATATGCTCATCTGTGGTTATAACAAACGATAGATCATGGAAAAAGGAAACACCCTTTAACTTGCACTCGGTGTCATAATTGATATGATTATTAGAATTAATACTTATTATTTTATTTCATTTGATTAAAAATAATTCCATAAACAAATTGATCGAGATCATAAAAATACAATGAATCAGCAATCACAGATATATATATACACACAATAACTGGAGAAGGAGACTATTGAGAGACTATAGGTAAGTACTCAATGGTTGTGAGAAGAGCTCACAGTGATATAATACACCAGGTCTCTTTTCCAGCACTAATTAAAAGACCTGTGTTCAATTAAACAGGTATCTAGGCTAACAGTCATAATGCTTGAGCGCTCCGTGCTACAATCAAGTGTAATCAGAATTAAAGAAAACACTCGGTACACATCACAGGGATCAGACTAGCAAATTTATAGCTAGACTAAAGATACAAAATAACAACCGTGATGTGAACATGCAATCTATTGTACAGTGTGATGGTTGGTATAGGCCCACAAAGTGTGATTAAGTTGGCCCTGAGGCACGGGTCACAGCCCGTATCAAGGGACTTCCAGGGAGCCAGGCGGTGTATGATTGTGAGTAACGTGTACTCCACACCGGGCGCAGCCGGGTGAACCGAGGGAGACTGAGTGAGTGGTTTTTCTCACGCATTGTCCCCTGTAATGTGTTCCGTTAAGCCCTCCTTGCTTTCCCTGTTATCCTGCACTGCGTGCACCCCTTCAACCCGCACTATCCGGTGTACACTCCTGTGACTTTAAAATGATTTATGACTGCTGCCAGCAACATTGACCGTCACTCTTTAGAGCTTGTACATGGTTTTTTTCAGAGTATGCTACATAAAACAGAATGACCTACCAATACAAATAAGGGCAAACAGATATAGAAGGTAATGAGCGCCCCGATCCTGGGAGCTTACACTCTAGAGGGGATAAGCGGCCATGCTGAAACAAGAGGTAGAGTGGCTGCTCATTGTGGGACGGAGTGTGTCTCAGGAGGGAGTATGGGCAGGGCCGTCCCTAGGGGGGAAGCAGGTAAGGCACTGCCTAGGGGCGGCGGCAGGACTCAGGGGGCGGCAAGTGGGAGACAGTAACAGCGCTGCTGCTTTACTTTTTTAATTTATGTAGCATTGAATCAGGGGGTCTCCGGAGCTGAACCCCGCTAATTTCAGTTCCAGAGACCCCCTGCTTCCTAAAATACTTACCTCCTTAGGGGGTGCTGGGATGTCCTGCTCAGGTTTAAAGCCCCGGTCACATGGGGCAATAAGAAGAAGCATATGACGTCACGGCTTCCTATTGGCCCATGTGATGGGACATCTACACCTGCGCTGAGATCCCGGCACCCCCTAAGGCGTTAAGTATCTCAGGAAGCAGGGGGTCCCTGGAGGTGAAATTGACGGGGTTCAGATCTGGAGATTCCATGCTTCCTATGTAGGGGGGGGGGGAAGGAGGGGGCATCATTAATAGGGCTTGCCTAAAGGCAGCACATACCCTAAGGGTGGGCCTGATTATGGTCCAGCCGCACAGATGGATCTATTAAGGTTTGGGGGTGTACTGTGGATGCTTGGGGATGTTAGACAGCATGGATTTTGTTTTGTTACTACAGTGACAAGCATTTGAAACATGGTCCTTTGGGAAGAGGTAGCTAACTACTGTAAAAGGGATGAATAATAATAATAATACTGTAGGTTGATTCATGTCCCAAGCATAAAAGGGATCTAAGGTACTTGGCGGAGTTATAGACCAGTGTTTTTTTTACTAGGGTTCCTAAGAACCTTTGGGTTCCCTGCTATTGTCTGGTCATTGGAAATTTGTATCAAATACAGAAGAATTGACAATGTATCTGGTCTCAGAGATGCTATTAGAGAGGGTTGGGGTTCCTTGCAATGCATCTGATCTCCGACGCACTATTAGCGAGGGTTGGGGTTCCTTACAATGCATCTGATCTCAGACGCGCTATTAGAGAGGGTTGGGGTTCCTTACAATGCATCTGATCTCAGACGCGCTATTAGAGAGGGTTGGGGTTCCTTACAATGCATCTGATCACAGACGCGCTATTAGAGGGGGTTGGGGTTCCTTACAATGCATCTGATCTCAGGCGCGCTATTAGAGAGGGTTGGTCTTCCTTACAATGCATCTGATTTCAGACACGCTATTAGAGAGGGTTGGGGTTCCTTACAATGCATCTGATTTCAGACGCGCTATTAGAGAGGGTTGGGGTTCCTTACAATGCATCTGATCTTAGACGCGCTATTAGAGAGGGTTGAGGTTCCTTACAATGCATCTGATCTTAGACGCGCTATTAGAGAGGGTTGGTCTTCCTTACAATGCATCTGATTTCAGACACGCTATTAGAGAGGGTTGGGGTTCCTTACAATGCATCTGATTTCAGACGCGCTATTAGAGAGGGTTGGGGTTCCTTACAATGCATCTGATCTTAGACGCGCTATTAGAGAGGGTTGGTGTTCCTTACAATGCATCTGATCTTAGACGCGCTATTAGAGAGGGTCTGGTTCCTTACAATGCATCTGATCTCAGACGCGCTATTAGAGAGGGTTGGGGTTCCTTACAATGTATCTGATCTCAGAGATCTTATTAGAGATGGTTGGGGTTCCTCAGAATTTCACTTAGGGTTCTTTAACCAAAAAAAGGTTGGAAACCGCTGCTGTAGACAATGCACAGTTTCTTCTTTTTTGTAGATTTCTCACAGGTTGTGCCACCATTTAATGCACCAGCTAGGGAGTTCTTCATCAATGAAATGATAGTGTGCATGGTGTTTGAAACCTTCTAGGTCTCTTGTTCATGCATCAGAGTAAGATAGCTGCACAGGGATCACAAATGCAGCAACTTGCTGTGACCACTCGTACATTTGGAAATAATTTTATCCTGAAAAAAAGCAGAAGTATCACGCGTCCCCCTTCGCCTTCATACAGTTGCACCTCCTCTATTGTACGACAGTAATTTCTTATAATGAGACACTTGTTGTTTGATACCAATGATTAGACAACCTGCTTGCAATCTGGACCCCTTACAGTGGATATCCTTGTGAATTGTTCAAAGCTTTGGCAGTCAGGGTTCTGCGGAGTGAGCGCTCTATAGAGAGGTAGCGTGTCCCACTTTTGTTGGTCATGAGTTTTTCTTCTTGTCCTGCTGCTCTTTGTTGGAAAGAATCTACAAAATGAAATCTGTTCTGCAAAGCACTTCCACATTATACCCATCGTGATAACATGTTTGTTGCCTAATATTCATTTGCCAAAGTTGTTTGGCCTGGAGAAACTTGTTTCGCAGAGGCAGAGATGGCACATTGTCTCGGAACGTTCACACTGTTTTAAGAACATCTCAGCCAGACCCCAACATTTTAAAAACATAGAAATTGTGCAATAACATTTAATAACACGTATTGGGTTCTTTTTACCAGGGAATACCTGTTGCATTTCTATAGGAATTACAAATACTGGGCTTTATCCATACTGGAGTTCTCAATAGGGAACATTCATTTTAAACATACGCTATTACAAATGCTTCTGGGCTCTTTCCATAGCGGCCCATCTTAGAGAGGATTATGGCTGGAAGAATGAGAGAGCCAGCAGTGCAACAAGAAGTGCTTATTCTTTGTTGTGGGTACTTTACTTCTCCAAACACACGAACAAACACTAATATCTTTCTGAGTTTAATACAGGCAGCAGTGGTACATTTTAGTAGTAAGAACATAGCCACAAAGCACTGTATTGTTCACATGGCTGCATGACACCTGGTAATGTCTGGACGGTGGGGACGCAATAGCTGCTCCGTGTTTGTCAAGCTCCCTCTATCTAGGTCATGAAGACACTGAGGCCAGGATTCATGTGCAAGGTAACGCACACGCAGATCCGGGGCTAACTGCTATTGGATTGAATGGCAGTTACCAGATTGGGTTGTGACAACCAGTAATACGACTTGACAAATCCCATCCTGTGATCCCTCATGATCAGTCGATGGTTTTCAGCTTAGGGTAGAAATTCCCTTTTACTTGTATATTAAGGACTCTTTACTGAGTTGAGTCTGTATTTCCCTACAGCTTTGTGATACTGTATTATACCACACATTGCTGATTAAATGCTCATCTAATAATATAAAATGATAAATAAAAAAACTTCTGAAATCTTCCTTGTCTAGGGCACTCTCTGCAAATGTTTATATCCTGTTCATCATGGCTACCAACAGACTGACGCGAAAAGACACATTTAAGATGTTGGGATGAGTTAAGCAGGGTTGCCAAGAAGTCACTACAACACTGTGACCAGTTTGGCCAACCAGATGGAATGGCCAAGTGATGACACTGCTGCTGAAGAACCGATAAGGATATTAGCTAGGGAAAATGGCATGTGTACAAAGCTTTGGAGGTAAACAGTCTTTACTTCTCTAAATGCATCTGAATGTTGAAATAAATACAGAGATACTGTTCTAGAAAAGCGAGTAAGTTCTTAAATTGACTGGCATAAAAAGTCGCTGCAGCATGTGGAATCCAAGTGCTCCATAAGCTGTGTGAACTGGAGGTCTCTGTAGCCGGAGTGCAGAGAAGTTTCCTGTCATTCCTGTCCTATTAATTTGAGCACAAACTGTAATTAGATATACGTTCCCACAGAAATGAATGGCAGCATCTGGAGAGAGGCAACTGTTCCAAGCACTTTTGGCTACCAACTCACCACAAGTTAGCAGTATGGAACAAGGGCTTCCATCCAGATTCCTGTCGGTCTATTTTTATATCTGAAGACGCACACCACTAAATCCAATATTTCTAATGCCTTGCTGTGATGGGTGAACAGCAGAGCACATTCCAGACTTTCCTGCTGGCGGCTGCCCCTGAGGGGCCCACGATGCTTGTGTCTCCACGTAGTTTACAAGTATTTTTGGAGTCACCTGGGCTCGAAACTGGGGACAAAAAAATAATTATCAAGCTTGACAGTATCTGGGCACGGTTTCCTTTGAACAAGTGGTAGCTGTGAGTTTAAAAAGTCATTGAGTTAACGGCTGCTTTATGCTGTATATAAGTGTGTTTTCCAATATGTCCCATCGCACAACGTCTTATTTTATGCAGATCATTATTATTTTTTCAACGTAAATGAAAGTCAAATCTGTTCTTTTATTCTAATTCTGGAAGTGCATCATGGGTAACCATTACAATCTTTTATAGTATGTTCATTCAGAACCCCTTCCGTCTATATCTGCGTCGCCCCAAAGGCAGACGTCTGAAAGGGTTCCCCAAGAACTGCTCTCCGCTGCACAGAACCAGTGTTCTAAGGGTTAACATATGGGATTTCTTGCTGCTGTTTTGTCAGCCCCGGCCCCTGCAGTGTTTATGGACAAAGGAATTTCAAAACCCAGCTGAATTCATTCAGAATCCCTTCAGTCTACATCTGCGCCGCCCCAAAGGTGGACAGCCGAAGGGCAGCCAAAGGGTGTCCACCGTTTGCTGCTGTTTGGTAATGTTACAGCTGGTTGCAGAAAAAGGTCCCAAAGGGATCAAGAAAAAGACCCTCCAATTGCATGCACTCTATGATGGTATAAGGCTGATAAGGTAAATACTTAGAAATTCCTATGGAGATATCAAGGTCTTTATAAAAACAAAACGAATAAAATTTTATTACATCAATATATACGTGACAATGTGAATTAATCTATTAAAAAAAAACAATGTTTAAAAATCCCCGTAGAGGAGTGGTAATATTGCTTGTTTTTAATGCCCAAAATTTATAGGCAGTTATTTTATTTTAGAAAAGGAAAAGATGGCGCTAAATGAGCTTGCAACAATGTAAGTAATGGTATTATTATCACTATACAAAAGGAATGACGCCTGCGGCTGAGGTATATTGGAAGGGAGTCTTCAATTCCCATACGCATATAAAGAATAGACGACAGGAAAATATATTTCAGCGCATGGGATCAATTTAAGGAGAGAACTTTATCACATTTGGAATCCCTTGGCCTCTGAGACATTAAGTTCTCTCCTTAAATTGATCCCATGCGCTGAAATATATTTTCCTGTCAGTTATTTTATTTTGTTTATTTACCCTAACGGTAAATTTCAATATTACTGCGACACCAGCAGCGTTTCCAGAAAAATCATCAATAATTTGTGGCACTGTATATATATTGCATCCAAAAGATTTAAATATAGCACATGAGCTCATCAATTGTGTTTTCTCTTGGCAAATCACTGGATTGCAAATTATATAAGAAATATTTTGCCCAATATTCTCACATGAATTATTTATACAATGATTGTATCATAAAGTTCTATTTGACACACAATGTCTCTTGCACATCGGTATATTTGTGTCCTCTAATGGCATTGTTCCCAGTTGCAATATATCCAAGTGTGCCTGAACTATGGATGTGTGAGGTGATTTGTACTAGAGGTTACCTTCACCAAAATATTCCTGTCCATATAAATCCAATCCTAATAGGAAGGATGGATTAGGAGCCTCCTATAAGTAATGGTATAGACATCTGTCCCTATAGTACATGTAAACCCACAGGATGACTTGGCCTCTATTCTCTATATTGCTAAAGCTATTAACACCAAATAACCTATACTGGCAGATGACACTATCAATCTCTAAGAGGTGCAGCGATGGTATTCCTTCAGTTGGTAAGTGTCTGCAATAGGTGTGTTAAAGGTAGCTAGAGGAGAAGGCAGGTTTACAATGGGAAACAGTGTGTATGTCATGTGTATGAATACAACCACTCTGCCACGGCAGGCCAGAAGTGGAGGGGGCGCAAATACGGAGTCATACTGAGCCACTAATTGAGCCAGCTGTGCTGAAGTAGGGATATCCTGAAAACCTGGCCTGTTTGCGGCCCTCGAGGACTGGAGTTCTGCAGGCCTGCTCTAAACCAAACCATACCCTTTATGTAATTACTGTGTATCGATAACCCCCCCCCCAAACCCCGTTTCACCTCTCTTTTCTGTACCCCAATCTAGGGTAAACAGACATCCTGGTTTAGCCGGGACAGTCCCATTTTTTCAGACTTTGTGCCAGGTCCCGACTTTTCGGGCAACTCTCCCAGTTTTTATTGGTGCTTGCAGGCCGCGCATGCACTAAATTTGTCCCAACCCCCCCTCCCCTTCCCCCTCTCCTTCCCCCTCTCCTTCCCCCTCTCCTTCCCCCTCTCCTATACTATATTGTCTTTTTCTAAAATTACTTAAATAAATTTCAATTAAAAAAAAATAATAACATAGTAAGCCCCTATTTGTAATGGGATAACAGGGTCTGGAGCACAAGCTTCATAGCTTAAAGTTTGCAAAAAGTCCTCCGCTGACATATTGACAGCTGCACGTAACGGTTATTTTAGGCCCTGGCAGTGGTATATTTGTTATATTTGCTTGAATATTTACCTGCTTCCAGATATGATGAGCTGGGAAATTGGAATCCTGCTCAGATTACACATATAAAGACGTTTCATTACGTTTCAAGTGGCATTCAGCCGGAAAGTACCGCACTGCCATTTATTTGAATTTACAGCAGCGCTGTTTAGGTTTATGACCCTCAGTGTTTTTAACTTCCGTCTTGTTGAGGTCTAAATTCCAACGGTGGGAAATTCAGCTATTTTATTAAAAAAATTAAAATAACTGTGTGTGTATATATATGCAAATACAACTGTATGCTCATCTGCATGTCTTAGGCAGGTCTGCAACCCCGCCTTTCCCCATTATCACCCAGCATACAGCACTTCCACTGCAGCAAGGGATTTTGGGAAATGACATGCAAATGAGCACACAGTGTCACTTTTTGCCTCAAAAACCATTTTTAACATGGTTCCCTATAAGCTTAAGCTTGCTGCATGGTCACAGCTTTGAGCACAGCCAGGGTTAAGGTGCATACCCAGAAAACCACCCACAGACAGCTGTTTCGACCTTAATGGGTCTCATCAGTGTGGGGTTGATTAACTGGGTATGCATAAGAGGCTATGGGATAGGCTATACCATAATACTGAGTTAAGTTATGGTGAGTAAAAAAAGTGACAAAAACCCTCCACAGGAAAGCAAATATGCAAATCCCATAGCCTCTTATGCATATCCAGTTAAAATCAACCCCACACTGATGAGACCCATCAAGGTCGAAACAGCTGTCTGTGGGTGGTTTTCTGGGTATGCACCTTAACCCTGGCTGTGCTCAAAGCTGACCATGCAGCAAGCTTAAGCCTATAGGGAACCATGTTAAAAATGGTTTTTGAGGCAAAAAGTGACACTGTGTGCTCATTTGCATGTCATTTCCCAGAATCCCTTGCTGCAGTGGAAGTGCTGTATGCTGGGTGATAATGGGGAAAGGTGGGGTTGCAGACCTGCCTAAGACATGCAGATGAGCATACAGTTGTATTTGCATATTTGCTTTCCTGTGGAGGGTTTTTGTCACTTTTTTTTTACTCACCATAACTTAACTCAGTATTATGGTATATATATATATATAAATATAATATAATATAAATATAATTATATATATATATATATATATATAAATGAATGGAGAGCCCACAGTATATACAGTGTGTTGGGTGTAATACTTTGAATCAGAGAGTTGCCGTGTATCTCGAAAGCTCGCACAAATAAAAGCATTTCGTTAGCCACAGAACGGTATCATCTATTTATTTTTTGATTATATATATAATATATATATATATATATATATATATATATATATATATTTTTTTTTTGCAGTGTCTTTGAGTGAGCAAATAAAAAATACTGAGATATTTCCTTAGCTCAGGGGCTCTCAACTCCAGTTCTCAAGACCCCCCCCCCCCCCCCCCAGCAGGTCAGGTTTCCAGGTTCAGCGCAGGTGGCTCAGTCTTCCACTGAGTCACTGATTGAGCCACCTGTGCTGAAGCAGGGATATCCTGAAAACCTGACCTGTTGGTCACTCCTGTCCTCAAGGGCCACCAACAGGTCAGGTTTTTCAGAATATCCCCGATAGAAGAGTATGCACACCCTGACCTGTTATTTACTTGATTTTGAATGCTACAAGGTGCCCTCGCTGGGGCCTTTTCCTGCACGATAACAGAAGCTGGGTCTCTGTGCCGGCTCTCGGGAAGGCCAGCGACACAGCTGGATCCAGTCACATTAATGAAGACAGCAGCAGTAGTAGCAGTGGCAGCCAACCATGTGTTTCTCACAGCCTGTGGCACTGCAGTGGTAACATTTTTGGCAGGATATTGCAGCTGGCGGGGAGTCACACAGGCAGCAATAGCTTTATTCTACTTCCTTAGCATTTTTAACTAGCACAGAGTTAGCGTGAACAAAGAACACTTTGGAAGCAATCAAGGGAAAGGCCTGCCACTTTGTAGACCCACGCGTATTATAGAGCAGGGGCGGCAGACTCCTGTCCTCAAGGGCCACCAGCAGGTCAGGTTTTCAGGATATCCCTGCTTCAGCGCAGGTGGCTCAATCAGTGGCTCAGTCGGATAATGGCTTGGATTATGGGTTGTAGGGTAAGGGGTCAAGGTTTTCAGGGTGAAGATTAGCGTTACTATTAGGGTTAAGGTTAGGGTTTTAGGTAAGGGGTTAATGGGTTAGGATAATGGGTTAAGGTTAAGGGCGTTTAGGGTAAAGACTTCATGTTGGGGACTTCTGGGGTAAGGAGAAAGGTTAGGGGGTTACCATCGCGGCGATACAGCAGGGGGCTGATCAGCGGTGGTAAGATGGCTGGGGCAAGTCGTCCTAGACGAGTGGTGCTCAACTCCAGTCCTCAAGCACCCTTCAACAGGTCAGGTTTTCAGGATATCCCAGCTTCAGCACAGGTGGCTCAATCAGTCCCTGCTTCAGCACAGGTGGCTCAATCAGTCCCTGCTTCAACACTGGTGGCTCATCAGTCCCAGCTTCAGCACAGGGGGCTCAATCAATCCTTGCTTCAGCACTGGTGGCTCATCAGTCCCAGCTTCAGCACAGGTGGCTCAATCAGTCCCTGCTTCAGCACTGGTGGTTCAATCAGATCCAGTTTCAGCACAGGTGGCTCAATCAGTGGCTCAGCCTTCGACTGAGCCACTGATTGAGCCACCTGTGCTGAAGCAGGGATATCCTGAAAACCTGACCTGTTGGTGGCCCTGGAGGACTTTTGCTGGCGACTTCAGATGTGGCTTCTTGTGGAATGAAGACATTTAAATCTGGCCACGCCCACTGCATGTGTTTTAAAAAAATGAGGTGACGGCTACATTGTATATTTTCCCCCATTAAAATAATGACGGAGAAATAAAACAAACTGAGAATACTGTAAAAAAAAATAATCAAATACAATGTATGTGTTGGCTCCGTGGGATGTCATGCACTGCCACAGGGCCTGTGAGGGGTACACGAGGAACACCAATCAAGGGAGACTTTCAATGATCCAAAATACTCACATATTCCCTCTTCTTTTTATCCGCTGGTTACTGTAATTACAAGTCATTTTGCAAAAAGGGTTTTCAATTTTGAAGAAAGCGCACTTTTGTGCTTGATCCAGCTAAAAGGATTTTCTTACATTACTCCATATAAAGTCCAATCTTTAAACTCCTAATGTTATTTCTTATTCATTAGTACGTACGCCTGTAGGGTACGTTCGGAAACGGGGGAGAAGTTACAGCGTTCTGCATCTGAAAGCTCATGGTAATTTGGAGTATCAGGAGATATTTATTAATTTTCGAAATCTTTAAAGAGCAAAAGCTAAAATGAGATTGGATTAAGTATATTCTTGCACACAGTTATTCTAAACACCCTTAAGGAGCACAGACTAACTCACAGAAGATATTACGCAAATATGAATATATCTCTAAGTGCCTCATAGGCTTGCTGGTGTAATGGTTTACATGGTTAGTTAAACACATCAAGAAAAAGGTTTGACCTTGATACAGTATGCTGAAAAAGGTATTTATTTTCAAAGCATATCATCTTTTTTTTTTACTCTAGGAAATTGTATAATGTATCAATGGAGCATGCTAATAATTTTGCACAGGAATCTCATCACAAATGCCTCAGTCAGTAACACAGCTTGTTGCTATAATAACAAGCTTGTCGGGAGACCAAAGATTTCCTTTCTAATTTATCATTATCCGAGTTTTGCCCTTGCTGCCTGGAAGGATTATCACCATTCCCAGCCATTGCATTTGGAACAAGAGGCTTTTCACGAGGTCAGAGAGAAGAATGGAGACTCGCGGCCTCGTTCACAGAGCCGCGGTAACTGCACCATGCGCAGTAAGAGTGTTGAAGTTGAGGGTTTTATGCCATGAGTTGTAGGTATGGTTCCCTGGCTTTGGGTCTGGTGGTGGGGAGTGCAGAATGATGCAAAGTGAAGAAAAGAAGAGACACGCGGGGCAGTATTGTTTTTAAAAATGTGGATGGGGAGATTAAGGGACACAATAGGCGCCAGGTACAAACAGGCAATGTATGTCTTAATCCTGGAAACGTTCCAATATGTGGCTGGTTTCCCCATTGGAATATGCAAATAAACACAGAAAAAGGCAGGCTCTCACCCCGAGCGACACCGCCGCGTCCTCTGAGAAGGAATCTCCGCGATGCTGCCGACTTTGGAACCGGCTTCTGCCCTGCCTTGGCATCCGGTGGCGAATTCTCGTGACAGGACTTCTGGTGTCTGCTGCCTCTTTGGTCTGTTTGTCAACGCGTTTCGCTTGTTGCTTTGTCAGGAACCCATGGCCATGAAAATGTCTTCCATAAAAAGAGACAGACCTATTTTACTAGAGTCCCAAGGTGGGCTCTAGAAAATAGGCCGCAGCCTCAAAACGCCCTCCTCACCCCCCCCAAAAAATGCAGGGTCTCGAGGGAGGTAATGCCACCATTAGCCAAGAACGTGCGGTTATTTGAAGCTAGGGAGTGCTAAATTAACCTGACGCTAACACCATGCTAATGAGTTAGACCACGGCTGCTCAAGACCCCCCAACAGGTTAGGCTTTCAGGATACCCCTGCTTCAGCACAGGTGGCTTAATCAGTCCCTGTTTCAGCACAGGTGAATCAATCAGTCCCTGCTTCAGCACAGGTGGCTCAATCAGAGCCTCCGTCTTTGACTGAGCCTCTGATTGAGCCGCCTGTACTGAAGCTAGGATATCCTGAAAACCTGACCTGTTGGGGGGTGGGCTTGATGACTGGAGTTGAGCCCCCCTGAGTTAGATGATGCTCGTTGTCTTTGCATATATTTAGCTTAGTGAATTTGACTTAACCTCAGGAAAAGTTATGTCTGTTACTAATTTAGGTAACCTGATGTTATTTGCAGAGATTTAATGCTGCTTAGTACACCTGGGCCTAAGTATCTTCCTGATGCTTTTATTTTATTTTTGACAAATCTTCCAATATTTAGCAATACGTAAATATGAGATTGATAGTGAGTACAAGAAGGAGAACATGTTCATTTCTATTAGGGGCGGGCACTTTCACTGGTGTTTTGGTTGTAACAATTATTTCTTTTTTCCTATTCGTTCTTGTTTTTTTGCCGAAACTCAATTTGTTTGGTTTTGGGTTCGGAATTATACTACATTTTGGAAATGAAAAATAAAAAATGAGCAAGGAAATGCTAAAATGGCATAATATAGCATTAAAATGCTTAAAATAAGTATACAAGCAAAATAATTAGGGAACTAAAATAATATAACTAAAAACGTAAAATAATTTATAAAGACAGCGAGATATACCCCAAATGTTCAGCTCCACTGGTAACTCCACAATAGAGATGGGCACTTGGCTTGGTTCTACTTTTGGTCTTAAATCATTTTGGGTTTTGTTTCTAAGAATCACAGAGCAATCCCAGATGGTGAATTTTTTTTAAAGTTTTTTTTTTTTTTAAATATAGGATTGAAGAAGGGGGGTCTCAGGAGCTGAACCCCATTAATTTAAACTCCTGGGATCCCCTACTTCTGGAGATACTTACCTCTGAAGTAGGTGCCAGTAGCTGCTCTGGCTCAGCAAGCAGGGCTTTCAAGTTTAAAGCTCCCGCGTCACATGGGCCAATAGGAAGCCGCCGCACCGATGATCTCGTGGCTTCCTATTGGCTCGCAGGCCGGGAAATATCTGCAGAGCGGACATTTTGTGAACCCTGGTGGCTGAGGAGAGCGGCTACCGGCACCTAAGTCTCTTCTCAGTGTTCATCAATGATCTTCCTACAGCTTGTAAGGGAGCTTCAATACACATGTATGCAGGTGACACCATCTTACACTGTATGCACACAGCCTTAGCCTCTCCGACCTTGAACACATACTTCAGTCTGACTTTTTGAGACTTGAACATTGGATTTTCCAAAACAAACTGTTTTAAACCCTGACAAGACTGTAACAATGGCATTTGGGACCAAGGCTACATTTTTAAAGCTTCCAGTGACTGTGAGTAGGTTTACTGGCTATGCACTGCTTTAACCCAGGCTGTGCTGAATAGCTGTGAAACACGGCAGGCATAAGCTTCCAGGGGTCCATGTTAAAATAGATAAGAAGCCAAAGATGATACACTATGTGCCATTGTCATTTCCCAGAATCTCTGGCTGCAGTGATAAAGGCTTAGTGTGCCAACCGCAAGGTTTACTTACACCCCACCTACAAACTGAGACGACACAGTTTTGTGGAAGTAAAAATTGGTCACAGATTTATTGCCTTAACAGTATTTGAAAATAAACTGTCAGCCAATCGCTAGTCATTTGTCGTCATCCCTATTCTCGGTATCTTCCGGCGGGAGCCCTTCTCCAAACCACCCTATTCTACCGTCCGGCGGGAGACATCTCCATCCGCTCACCCCAGGTCCCCTTTTCTTGGCCACCTGGGCCTACCCGCATAGGATAGAGCCCAGCTTCCTAAGACTTGTGCCAGGGGTGCAGCGCCTGACAGCCTGCGTCGGTGCCCCCGGCCCGCACATTCTTTTTGGGGGGACCGCTATCTGGGGCCCATCCGCATCGGGTGGAGCCCCATTTCGGGTATTCGCGGTGTCCCTACGATGGCTGGCCTGACAGTTCCGCCGAAGCTGTGATGATGGATCTGATAACAGTTTCATAAGACATGGTTAGACACAACACAACATAACACAGCATAACATTCTCAATGGGATGGGTGGGAGGAAAGAAACCAAGTGAATGTTGGGCGTGAGCGTGCGCAGGGCTTAAATACCCCGTGCAAGTCCCTCTCCCCCCCTCCCCCCGTTGGCGCGCATGAGAATCTAAAACCCTTGTGGTGAGGGGAAGAGGGAGAGGGGGGAGGAGAGCCGGCCATCACAGCTCCCACCCTCTGGAGGCACAGCCCTTATGTGGGCGACGGCCCCATGTTGGGGCCTCTGCCTTTCTAAGCATTTTATGCCACGGGATAATGGGGAACGGGATAATGGGGAACGGGATAATGGGGAACGGGGTAATGGGGAATGGGGTAATGGGGAATGGGGTAATGGGGAACGGGATAATGGGGAACGGGATAATGGGGAACGGGATAATGGGGAGAGGCAAGGATCTGTTTGAGACGTGCGCACAGATGATGTTTTTATTTGCTATGATTTAATACTTATTTTGAAAATGTTCATATTTGATTGTGCTATTGTAGCATTTCCTGTGTATTTTTAGTATTTTTCAGTACTCTGGATCAAAATCCCAAACCCACATTTTTTTTTTAAAACCCAAATCATGTTTAAAACTAAATTACAAAACATTTTTTAGACCCAAAACATGACTAGAGCAGGGCAAATCCGGATGTACTGTATGAAACCCGAATCTACCAGTACAGTACCATGCATTCCAAAACCAAATACAAAATGTTTAACATTTTCACAATCAAAATCCAAAAGTTATTTAGTACCAAAGCACCAGGATAAGTGCCAACCTCCAAGTGTTTCTCGTCATATCTTTTGCACCTCTTTAAGGAATGTCTTTAAGACATTTCCCGTGCTTTATTATACCATTTTGGCATTTTCCTGCTTATTTAGAATTATGTTTTATAATTTGGTAAAAACTAAAGCAAAACTAAACTAAAGCAAAACTAAACAAACCGGGTTTTAGCACAACCAAAACACTATTTCTTTTTAGAACCAAACCCACTTCCAAAACACGAACACCTTTTGAAACCACTTCCCCTCATGTTTTGGTTCCAATTTTTTTTCTGGGGTTTATTTCTAAACATTTTTTGTCTTAGGAATTATATTAGAAATTCATTTCATATCATTTTCTTGAATGGTTTTAAGTAACCCTTTCTTTGCCAAGCTAGAACTTGCTACCAGTTTCCTGCACTTTGCATGATACTCCCAAAAAGTATGTATTGTGACAAATGGCTTACTCCGGGGCTCCGCCGTCTGTCCGGGACTGTTAGAACACGGTCTTTTAGGGTAGGTTAAATGACGAGGGGTAACGTGCTGTTCCTTTAAACAGGCTACTGCCTGGTTTATTCAGTCCCAGGCACTGAGACTGCCACACTGCATACAAAAGAAAACACAAGCATAACAAAACCCTGCTCACCTAAGCAATAACTTAACTGAGGTTCACCCTGACTGGGTTGGGGTCGGCTTATCCGCTTCAAGAAAAACTAAAATAAGGAACTTTGCAATTTGATAAAGGAACAGAATGATTTAACCTGTTTGGGGAGAGGCTTTTCCCCACTGCTTCCAGCAGCCTTCCTGCCTCCAGTCTCTTGAGGAGAGGGGAGAGGGACCAGGAAATCAGCCTTAAATACCTGATTTCTATCTAGCAGGACAGGTGACAGAAATCAGGCAGCAGACAAACTCTGGTCTGGATCCTTCACCCCTCAGTTCCAGCACTTGCCAAACTGTGGGATGGAGTGCATGTATTCTAAGGCTGCACTTTCCAGCCTAAACAGGATAGACGCTGTTCAGTATCCTGGGAGCCCTATATTTGGAATTTATTACCATCCCCTGGTTTCTGTCACAGAATGTATATCTTTATTTACTGTATATAGCGCCATTAATGTACATAGCGCTTCACAGCAGTAATACACGTGACAATCATATAAATAACAAATCATACAAATAACACATAATGGGAAGAAGCGCTTCAGACATAAAAGTAACATTTAGGAAAAGGGGCCCCTGCCCCTAGAGCTTACAATCTAATTGCGGATTGGTACTCTGCAAACTCATATTATTATTTATAGTTTCTGCATCAAATATACCTTTCTTATGTTTGACAATGTTCCATAATAAAAAATTATAGGGCACAAAACATGTGTAAATAAGTAATACACAAGGTGCTATCCAATGAACACTGACCCTTTAAGGCAATAAAAATTAATAGCAGTGGATAGCACACCCAAAGTAAACTTGGTTGTTCCTGATCACATATCAGTGCAGCCAATATGTATTCAATTCCTAGTGGGAAGAGATACAGAATGGCAGAGAACACCATTTCAGGTCAACACTACCGCCTTCAACAAAATGTCCGATGTTGGCCTGAAACCTATTGAAAAAAGCTGTGTGGTGCTCTAAAACTTCAGGCACAAATGCTTGATTAGCTCATCCTATGTAGAAAACCCTCTGATTGAGTACCCCTATGGTATCATAATAATCTTGCAAACACCTTCAAAATAACATCACAATTACTTGAATTAGCTGGTAGAGATCCCACTGGCATTGCAGTAGGGAATCAGCACACTCTAGTGTCCAGACATATATGCATCGATGTAGATAAGTTGTGACTGGTGTGTAAATAAACAGTCAATGTCTCACATTTGATTGCAGTATTCTGGTGAGCAATTACCTTCATCCTGGGGTACAGGTGTGTCTCCGTTTTCACAGCATGAATAGAAGAAGAGGATAAGAAAACAGAGCGCTACTTCTAAGCAGGTAGGTTAAGTCAAGTGGAGTGCGTACCCATAAGAAAAAATAAATGTATTAGATCTTTAAAAAAGCAACATAATAGGGCAGAAAACCCCCCACCTACGCGTTTCAAGCAAAGCTCTTTATCACCATGATAAACCTTTCTCACCGTGATAAAGAGATTTGCTCGAAATGCGTAGGTGGGGGTTTTTCTGCCCTATTGTGTTGCTTTATAAAAGATCCAATAAATTTGTTATTTTTTTCTTATGGGTACGCTCTCTACTTGACTTAACCTACCTGCGTAGAAGTAGCGCTCTGTTTTCTTATCCTCTTCTTCTATGGTCTGGAACCTACACTGCATCTCTTCTGCATATACAGTATACAACACTACCCATGGAATAAGCATTGGATGGACTGATGGACATACTTCACTTCAAATACTCTACTCATATTTGTTTTTGCTTCCTGATGACCTGTTCCACACAATAATGCTCACACTAAATTTCAGTAATGTGTTACTCAGGCTTCCTATGACGTTAGGAAGAAGTTATATGATGCAGAAGGAAGAAGTTATATGATGCAGATAATTCATAGAGTGTGTTGTTCAATTGTGGGTCTCTGGGCATCACATTCTTTTGTGCCAGAAACTTGTCAAGTCAAAGCTGTCTGAAATCTTTGATTATTTCAACAAGGTAGGTTCCAAGAAGGAACCTGAAAAGGTCCTATATATAACCCTCGCTTCCATTTGGAGTATACTACTATAGGCTATATGTTTTATGTTATATATACACACACTGAAGTGGTTACCTCATGAGGATTTTTAATTACACTATATATTATATGTTCACCGTTTTTCATTTATTATTATTATTAAAATGTTATTATTTGGATATTTTAGTCCTATATGGACACCTATATTATATGTGTCAATGTCTGGCTAGCCTTGGTCTATTGACCCCTATGTTGAGATATTGAGCATCTCAGGACCATCAGTCCATCTATTTATGTTCCACAGTGAGTGCTATATATAGGACCTTTTCCGGTTCCTTCTTGGAGCCTACCTTCTTAAAATGATACAGTAGTATCCTATTGCACCCTGTTAATACAATTTAGATATTATATCACCCATTTTGTATTAGGTTGAGCGGTAAGGTCACCCAAATTGTTTACTGAAATCTTTGATTAACAGATATGCCTGAAGTGTAAAAAGTGAATTAATACATTTTTGACATTTGATTCATTTTGGTCGAAAAACAAAAGCGTGCTGCCACTGATTTCGCTGTTCTACTAGGGATGTAAACGGGGCCATTATCTGCAATTGTATAATTGATTGTCAAAACGTCTCTGAATCTCTATAACAACTGATAATGCTCTGTCATAATATCAAAATATGTAACACAGCATAAAAGGAGAGGAAATCCCATCGTTAGTCTTTATACTTCAGCTGACTGCTTAGCAGTACCTTCTAGTGTGAGATATATTGTGTATAATACAGGTGCTCTGAAGTACCGACATCGCCCATAATACCCTAGCAATAGTGTAGGGATGGAGGTGAAGCCAGTGTATGGGCTAGTGAACATAATGTTGAGCAAAGCATCAGAGATGACCCGGCACACTGCACACTGGATCATACCTTGATAAAGTCCCTATGGGATGAAACGCGTTGGTGCGTTAGCTCTCTCTTCACCATTGTTTATTGATTAAAATACCCTTAACTTTTTACATGGCGTTGCCCTGAACTTATTCTTTCTTCATGAATGGATTCTGTGCTGTGCTCCTTTGCTTCACTATTTCTGTACACAGGATCATACAAGAATAACAAGAGGATGCAGGTGGATGAGGCAGAGAAGTCTTATTCAATTGTGCTTCTTTATTTTAGTAGAAGGGGGTGATTGTCCTCTGCTGTTATCCAGATCTGCCATGGTTTACAGCTTATATATCACTATTTAGTCCTAACATTACTGTCTCTTTGTTTAAAACAAGGGAGGACCATTCGCACAGCGACACGCAAAGTTACTGCACTGTCTCTCCAATTGTTTATGTGAGAGTTGCTGGCTTAGCCCTTGTGCCGGCATCGTTAGTGGACGCCAAACCAAAGCACCATCTTTAAAAAAAATTAAAAAGAACAAAAAAAAAAGTGCTTTCTTCTGAAAGATCTCCAATAAAAACAAAGAGCACGGTTTCTCCACGCTGCCTTAGAATTACACATCAATAAGATTTCCAGTGACAAATACTTTCCAGGCAGACGAACCGAACAGAAATTAAAAAATCTCTGTGGGACACAAATATGTAATTACACTCACACAGGGAGCATTTTATCAGGTAAACCATCCTACTTTGTTAATTGAAATGCTGCACCACTGGTGTTTTTCCTTTAAACAAAGGCTCTGTATACTCAGTTTGCCTGATATACCAATGACATTTCTTATTTTTTGGATCATATTAGTTTCCCCTATTTCTTGAAATTCCCTTTGTGCTGTGATAAATCTGCCTGGTCCTACTTTTGTATAGATAACAATATACTTTGGTGACCTGTTAGAGCATGGGTTCTCCCGTCCTCAAGACCCCCCAACAGGTCAGGTTTTAAGGATATTCCTGCTTCAGCACAGGTGGCTCAATCACCACTGATTGAGCCACCTGTGCTGAAGCAGGTACTGTTTGAGCCACCTGTGCTAAAGCAGGGATATCCTAAAAAAACTGACCTGTTGGGGGGACTAGAGCACCCCTGGTCTAACTCATTAGCACGGTGTTAGCGTCAGGTTAATTTAGCACTCCTTGCGTTAGCTTCAAATTCCAGCCACTGATTGAGCCACCTGTGCTGCAGCAGGGACTGATGGAGACACCTGTGCTGAAGCAGGGACGGATTAAGCCACCTGTGCTACAGCTGGGATATCCTTAAAACTTGACCTGTTTCGGAGGGGGGGGGGGGGGGGAGGGGGCATTGAGGACTCAAAATACATTACCATCAAACGCTGACAATATATTAACTGGTGAACAACCACACGTGACTTTCAGGTTAATATACCGTGGGTGCTATATATAAAGAGGCACGCATGCGCTAACGCTGTTCCATACAAACATTAGCACTTTTTTTCCTGTCTGAAATGTGACATATTTATGATTTTGTTTCTTTCTTTCTAATTCTTACACCATCTTTAAGGTGATGGAGGAAAACAACGCAGGAACCCGGGAAGCAAAGAAACGCAAGCCGCAAATTTCTTAATACATGGACTTGCGCCAAGATGCAAATGTGACTCCGCCCTAACTCCTCCCACATGCTCCATAAATCTCTCATCTCGTCGCCGGCAGACGCAGACATATCCCAAAAATGGCGCAACTAAGATGAATACACAGACGCTGCTTGACGCAGGTATAACTCAGTGCGAATGAAGAGAAGAGCACAACGACACGCGGTAAGCGCATTACATTTTTTAACTCAAAAAAGATCAAAATAGAATAACAATGTTGCCCTTACAATATAGAAAATGTAAATATGCCTATCACCGCCCCATCCATACTCCACAAAGTCCTTGGGTGCTAGTGGCACCTCAATAAAACCTATATCGAACCCAATAGGTGCTATTCAATTATGCATGGGTATGAACCGAAGTCCCCATTAGTACACACTGGCTTTCTGAGACCTTGGGCAGCTGGAAGGGTTTAGGGCACAGTATTGAGAGTAAAGTTATGGCGTAACCTGCTGCTAATTGAGCCTGGAACATAATTGCAAAGCGATCATTCCAAATGGCAATCCATCTCTTTAAGGACAGCCACATATAGCAACATAGTGGACCTATGACAGTGTTATATTTACCAGGTGATTAAAGTCCCCAACAAATCACAGGTGTAGGTATTTCAGAATATTGTGTTCCTTTCATGTTTCCATGGCAACTAAACGTTTCTTTGTAGCGAGACCGTTTATGGTTTTCTTTTGTTCTCTGCATAAAGTGATTAGAATGCCATTACTAGCTGAGCAGGTACAAGTATACAGCAATAAGTGTCTCATAAACACGAGTTTCACGTGACGCGTTGAAAAGAAAGATTTTTTTTTCTTCATATTAGGAATGATTAATCTTTCTAAGGAAGCCAATTATACTGACACAGTAAAATTTTTTGTTATGCCCGTTACATCAAATGCTCTTCTAAAAGTTGGATTGAAACAGCTCTACCTGTAAACGGGGAAAATGTGATCATGTGAACAAAGATAATGCTGCTATCATTGTAAAATAACGCTTGTCCAATGTGTTTTTGGTATTTCATTTTTCTATGTAAATAACTGCTGTTTTATAATATTTTAACCTTGAGGACTTCACATGGTTTATTGGTCATATTCTGCCTCGCTGAAATCTGATGGATTTTTCCAGCTAATTATTTTATGATCTGTAAAATGTTGCTGGGAAGTACAGTTTTTAGTATTACTGGCTATTCCTTCCTTTCTTAGCAGTAAGAAACCGTTCTGGTAACAGTTTTTACAGTGTAACTAGAAGACTTACCACTGCAAAATGCTCCAAGAACTAGGTTGGCTAACCCTAGAGTCCAGATGCAAAATACGTTTTTTCCTGTCTTGCCTTCCAATACTTTCTGGGCAAGCTCCCCGTCTATCTGAACAAGCTCCTCACCCCTACCACATGCAGCACTTATCACCTGAGATTTGACTCCAAAAGTCTGTTCATGGTCCCAAGTTCAACAAAGAATCTGGCCGCTCCTCCTTCTCTAAGACTGCGGCGGGGGTGACGCTGAATGGATGAGCGCGCTCGCCCTGAATGCGATCAAACACATTGCAACATGTGTTTGTCCAGCGTAAGTGCGCACGCGTGCACGGGCCTGTGAGCGCACGGCGCTCAGCTGCTTGCAGAGACAAGTACATTTGTTTCTGCCACTCGCTGGCGCGTCACGTGAGCGGTTCACCCAATGAGGGCGAACCAGCTTCGTGACATCATGGACGCGCCCCCTGACACACGCCCTACACACGCAACCAGCAGGACACAAATCCCCCAAGCAGAATGAGCACCGAACTCGAGCACCAGCGCGTTCTCACTCACCCTGGCCGCAGCCTTACCGGGCACCTCACAACTGGAACAATCTACCAGACACTCTCACAGCCGCCTCCAGTATAAGTAATTTCAAGACTTCAGCTGTCACATTTTAATCTTGTCTGTTACTATAATATATGCCCATAATCATATTATCCCTAACTGTCCATGAAATATCTGCAAATTGAATGTATAACCTCTGCAACCATAACTCTGTGCCCAGGACATACCTGAAAACGAGAGGCAACTCTCAATGTATTACTTCCTGGTAACACATTTTTATAAATAAACAAGTGACCTATAATGTGCAAAATGTACTGTGATGTTCTAAAACATTCACGGATGAAATCTGCTACATCATATTAGGTGTGAAACGGTTGCTATTTTCTGTAATACATCCAACATAGATGCTGTATACTGTCTATCGTGAAACTATTCCGAATGGTTAGATAAAACGATGCATGACTGGAATTCTCCTCAGTCATAAAGAGCAGAGCACTGACTTTCTCAGGTGAGTGGGTTGTTTACCATTTAATAGGAGA
Organism: Ascaphus truei; assembly: GCF_040206685.1. Lineage (NCBI taxonomy): Eukaryota > Metazoa > Chordata > Amphibia > Anura > Ascaphidae > Ascaphus > Ascaphus truei. The sequence continues at coordinate 50,244,470 of NC_134491.1, read as the reverse complement.
TTTAAAAAAGGATCTATCACACGCACATATGCCAGTATTTAAGATTTGTATTGCTACACTTGTCTGGCTGTTGCTAAGAAACACATTTTAATGGTTCTTTTAGAAAATCTACCCTAGGAATCCTTATTTAGGTTATATAACTGCCAAGTGCACTGTATCTGTGGCAACACCTGTTGAGTTAGTAGCTGAAGGAAAGAGTAAGAAGACGAAAGACATCTCCAAGCTTGCCAGTTACTATGGAGAGCTGTATCCTTGTTATAGAGAGATATGTAAAACGGCCTGGATCTGTTTCAATAAGCTGGGTGTCTATTGTCTGCCAGCCAACAAATGTTTGATAAACGTCTTTTTAAGTACTTTTGCGCAGAACAAAACCTTCTTAAATGTGAAGCAATACGTTTTTTTTTCTTAATCATGGCCAACATTTCAGAATTTCATAGTGAGCTTTAGAAAATGTGATTACATTTGTAATATGTGTTACCTAATCTCCATTCTCGCCTGGATCAAAATACAAATATCTGTATTAGTGCTAAAGTTTTTGGGCATCAGTTCAGAAGTATGTTTCACTGGGTCTGAACAAAGTGATATATTAATTATAGTGGAAGAATTTTGTATAGTTTTAAGCTATGTATGTATGTATGTATGTATGTATGTATGTATGTATGTATGTATGTATGTATGTATGTATGTGTGTGTGTGTGTGTATGTATGTATGTATGTATGTGTGTGTATGTGTATGTATGTATGTGTGTGTGTGTGTGTGTGTGTGTGTGTGTGTGTGTGTGTGTGTGTGTGTATGTATGTATGTGTGTGTGTGTGTGTGTGTGTGTGTGTGTGTGTGTGTGTGTGTGTGTGTGTGTGTGTGTGTGTGTATGTATGTATGTATGTATGTATGTATGTATGTATGTATGTATGTATGTATGTATGTAAGTATGTATGTATGTAAGTATGTATGTATGTATGTAAGTATGTATGTATGTATGTCTTTATTTATATAGTGCCATTAATGTACATAGCGCTTCACAGTAGGGATACACGTGACAATCATATAAATAACAAATAATACAAATAACACATAAAGGGGAGAAGTGCTTCAGGCATAAATGTAACATTTAGGAAAAGGAGTCCCTGCTCCGAAGAGCTTACAATCTAATTATGAAGTCATTCCACAGCAGACAACTCTTTAAACCTAACAGATCAGTAAAACACATGGTTTTGTCAACAACTGGTAGCCACAGAACCAGGTCCTAGGAAATTCTTTACATTTTTTGATAGGTCCTCATTTTTTGGTTGCAGTTTAGATTAAAGTTGGTATCTGGCTTTGAAAGATTGTCGGGTCAAAAACTCAAGATGACTCTATTAACCCCACGCAAACGCACCAGTAATGTACTTTTCTGTCTGCTAGTGTCTCTGGCTACTTATGGAACTTGTTGGTTCCCACTTTTGATTACAAATCTTTTAGGTTGCGTTCATTGGAAATCTGGCTGTGAAAACTGGAGAAAAAGGATGGCTCGTGGAAGTTACACAAATCGTTACATTGTATTCCATGGCTATGTTCAGTAAATGACTTAAACATTGCTTTTATTGGTATAAAACCAATTCTCATATCACATGTTGATGGAAGAGAAAATGCCCTTTCTGCACAGGCAGCAGCAGATGCATATCTGACTCAAAATGCAGCAATTTAACGTCAAAATACCAGTTTTAGAATTGAATACAGTATTTTGTTTAAATATGTATGAAAACATGTTGAGATAGTTTAATCTGTATGTGCACAAAAGATGGGTCAAAACATCAGATAATTTCAGCAGAAAACATGGATAAAACAACAGCTTGTACATGCCCTGAATGAGAGAGTAATAAGGTGCTCTGCAAACTCATAATACTTTTCATACCTTTAAAGGAGCAATCCATGCAATATCCTACATGTGTGTTTTTAAATAAATCAGTTCTGTAGTATTAGATAATACTTACTACTTTGTAATTTTTGTATTCAACGCTTAGTGCCATGTTTAATAAGTTTTAATATACAGAGCATCCTTTGATGTCTATAGCAGGCTTTAGCCCACCTCCCCAGCGGTGCAAGATCTTTGTAACACTTTCCTGTTTGTTGCCAATATTCCCCGTAGTTTGTGCTGTAAGCTGAAACAATGAAACAATAGATAATGTTACTTTAGTAATATAAGAATACATTGTAGCTGCTGCTTTACACTGACTGAAGGATTGCTTTGAAACTGAGAGTGGCATCTTGAACATGCAGGGGAGACAGGGAGGCGTGGCGGAGGCATGGCCATGAGCGGTTCGCCCTCATTGGCTGAACCGCTCACGTGACGCGGCCGTCACCTGCCAAGAGCAAATTCCTCTGTCTCCTCTCCAGTCTGCCGCCCTGCAGCTCCAAGCGGCACTCACGTCGCTCCAGGTATGTTTACCTCAATTGGATTGCAGCATTTTGTTTTTGGTATAATCACGGCTTTACTAAGGCACTGGGGTGTAGATATTTTGTTGTTACTAATTTATGTGTGCAATTTGATTAAATATTATTTTTGGAAGGTAACACCAGTAATACCACAATGTGTCGAAAGCCATACGCATGGAAAATAAACCCGGCTTTTGGCAATACATGGCACAAAAAGAAATCTGAATCATGCATACATGAAGACACGCATTTGACAAATATTCTTCCAGTTACACAAGCAGCTTCTTACATTACGCAAATAACTGGTTAAACGTAACGTACAAAAGGTGCGAGCGTTTTGGAACCAGGAGGGAAACAAATATTGCGTTCGCTTTTATGTAATCCTGAGAGGAGCCCAGTGCTGGAAGAAGAATGGGTTTAGGGAAAGCGTGAACAAGTGATTGCAGTTCAAAGAAAAAAAAAAAAGGATGACCATTACGCTGCTGAAATCTAAAACTTGAGAAGTAGATCCAATTAGTTGGCCAAACTAATCTGTATTATGAGAGAACGTGGATAATGTGCATGCATAAGTCTAAGTACCAATGCATCTATACATATTTCAACTAGTCATTTACACAGTGCAATGGAAAAGCAGAACATACATTTAGGAGCAAAGTACAAAGCTATCCATTCATAACCATCATTTGTGGGGCTTCAAATTTAGAGGAAGGTGGTTTTATAATCAGGACAGAGACAAGTGTAACTTGTACTAGGTTTGGCTCAATGCATCTGTCACAAGGGTGGCTAACTTCAGTCCCCAAGAGCTACCAACAGGTCAGGTTTTCAGGATATCTCTGCTTCAGCACAGGTGGCTCAATCAGTGGCCCCGTCTTCAGCCGCTTCGTCTTCAACTGAGCCACTGATTGATCCACCTGTGCTGAAGCAGGGATATCCTGAAAACCTGTCCTGTTGGTAGCTCTTGAGGTCTGGAGTTGGCCATCCTTGATCTATCACATGCTTTGTTGTTTTAGACTCATTTTAATCTACCATGCTTTCTACTAATAATCCTTTTATGTTTCAGTGGACAAGTCAATCTGTTCCACTTTTAGATTCTTTAGGCTGGGATTAGTATCCGAATGCAACACTTATTCCAAGGTTACCTGCAGGTGCAGGTCAAAGCACCGTCCGTCAACCTTCAAAGGAGGGTTTGAAGACCCCCGTTTAATCTTTCCTCTTAGACAATAGACTTGCTTTACACATATCCCCTCTTTCTTGTCCGTGTTGTACAGTGTTCACCAGCTGTGCTTCAGTGGGGGGAACGGCATTTTCTCTCTGGACTTTTAAAGTTCAGATTTTTAAGAATAAAAAAAGAAAGCACTTGTAACCTGTACAGTAATGCGGTAACGTTTGAGTATAAACAAGAAAACCTGTCAAATGTTTAACACCCCAAGATATTCCTTGCATGACGGAAACAGAAAAGCATGTGTGGTTATATACAACAATAATTACTGTTATATTAAAGACGCTGAAAAAGTAACCAAGTTGTTTTAATGAAAGTTTTTGAAAACATTGTTACAAGACATAAACAGATGTGTAAGAGCTGAGACGGTGTTTGCATTTTGGATTTTTAAGTAACATAACTAACTCCAAGGGATATTACACATGATCGGCAGGCATCTTTTGCATTGTAAAACAGCTGCAGACCATAAACCTTGTTAGGTTGTGTTATATTTATACCACTGAGGTGTATGGGGCATATTCCCTTTCACAATAGAGGGTTTTTTGTGCACTTTAAATTTGTTTTTCCTATCTTTTGCATTGTGTCTTCTTAAGGCTGCGTCCATAGAAGGACAGTCAGCGCTGAGCCATGCGGACGCTTCACGATGAGCCCCGTCATCCTCAATGAGGATGTTTTGAGAGGGGGCTCCCGCGAGCGTCCGCAGGCGTGCTGAGGCGCAGGGATTTCAGCCGACAGCAGAACCTGTTTCTGAGCGCACTGTTGGCTGAAAACCTCCAATCAGAGCGAAGCCGTGGCGTTGACACTTCGCAGGCTATTGGCCCAGTGACGTCAGTGCCCCGCCTCCCCCCGCCTCTCGATCGTGCACGCTGGCTCGTCTGCTAGTTCATGCAATCGCTCCTGATTGCGCAGACGAGCCTCAGCCTCAGCCTCAGCGTGGAGGAGCGCGGCTCACCCCCTCTATGGACGCAGCCTAATAGTCTCAGAATAATCTGATTTGGAAGTCATACATAACTCGTATCTTTGGCAAATCTTATGAGCATGGGTGAATTTGGAACAATGATAATAATATAACAATACCAATCAGTAATTCTGACACATACATGCCCACCACTGTAATATGCATTGTCTACTTGGATATCACATCATTATATAATATTATTTAATACACCAAATAAAAATATCACGTGTGAGCGGATTCACATGTCTCAGGCAGGTCTGCAACCCTGCCCTTCCCCATTATCTCTTAGCATTCAGTGCTTTCACTGCAGCCAGGGATTCTGGGTAATGACTTGCAAATGAGCACACAGTGTCACCTTTTGCTTCTAATCCATTTTGACATGGAGCCCTACATAAAATGGATTAGAGGCAGAAAGTGACACTGGGTGCCCATTTGCATGTCAGTACCCAGAATCCCTTGCTGCAGTGGAAGCATTGTATGCAAAGAGATAATGGGGAAGGGCAGTACGGCAGACCTGTCTGAGACGTGAATGCGCTCACACGCGGGATTTGTATTTGGTGTACCCTGTACGGTGGAGGGTTTTTGTCACTTTCTTTTACCCAAACAATGTCTTCACAGCGCAGGCCTCATCTAAAGGACACAGATACAAAGTAGCGCTCTGCTCACAAGTCGATAATGAAGTTCTCCATTTAATGTGACAGCCAAGAACAGAGGAAAGACAACGTTTCAGGCCCATATGGACTTTATCAGGTGATATGGGACCGGAACCGCTGCCTTGCCTCTGTTCTTGGCTGTCACATTAAATGGAGAACTTCATTATCGACTTGTGAGCAGAGCGCTACTTTGCATGGCCGCCCTTATAGTAACGGCGACGTGCTCGCGACCGCTGACGTCACACGCCGCCATCGCTATAAGCGATTGTTGTGGTGCAGGAGACTTGGGACGGCGACAGAGGGCGTGGAGGGTGCGTGGCCGTGAGTGGTTCGCCCTCATTGGCTGAACTGCTCACGTGATGCTGACGTCGCTGGCCAAATACAAAATTGTTTGACTACAATGTTTTCGGTCGTCGCGTCGCTGCGCTGTGCCGTCACAGTCGCGCCCATTATGGGCACCCGCGGTGGACTTCAAGTACTTGTGACGCTGCAGCGTGCTTTTGTCGTCGCAAGTACTATAAGCGCAGTTGAGAACAGGTGGGATTCCAGCACTCCAGGTATGTGGTAATACTATTGTGTAGAGTGCACTCAATATCACTAGCATGGAGGTGCTATGTAAGTAATGATAGAGATAAGTATAGCCACGGAACTAAGAGATTACACCGGATGAGTATTATGTGTTATGTAAATATTAAACTTCTTTTAATAGTACAATAATGACAAAAATAGGGATTAAAATATATAGAGAAACACCAGAATGGAGGGAGTACGCTAACCTCCTGGTTAGAATAGGTTATATATTGGACACAATAGAAGCTGAAAGGATGATTAAATCCAATGGACTGGGTAATGCACTTCCCAGCCTGGTGTCTGCTGAGGTGCATATATAGAATCTCCCAGTTATGACCACTGCTAGTAAACACTACTGAGGGAATGTCCCAGGTGGGGTCTGCAAAACAATGATGTGCATGAGGGTGCACTGCCTCGAAGCATAAGCCTACTGATATCCCTACCGCTAAGGCTATGCGGTGGTCGGGCAGGTGGGTGTCCCTAGCCCAAGATGCTGGTAGATAGGTGGCTAGTGAGCAATAGGAATAGTGTGCACACAAACTATACTCTCTAGGTGACAGAACAGGTGAATCTGCTGGATAAAAAGCCACTGGCAGCCACCTTGGATAAGGCCTGTAATATAGTGCGCGCGCGTGCGCGTGCGCTACCATGTGCGTCCGCGTCAATTATAATTGGCTGTGTTAGCCAGACATTTCTATACTAGGGACACGCGCGCATGGCGTGAGTGGTGGCGCGGCAGACCAGAGAAATTACAATAATATTGAATTTTCACGCGGCTGCCGCGAACCAATCACTGCACGGCCTAACGCTGTGATGTCAGAGTCACGCCCACTAACTGCACGCATCACCGCTTGCAGGCTACAAACTAAACACACACACCACGTTCACGCGCAACGCCGGTCGCGCACACGCACGCGCAGCAGCAACAACTTATAAAACAAGCCTTAGAGTGGTGTGCTACCATCTTACAGAGTCACAAGACCTAGTACAAAAGTCCTGTGCTTGGCAAACAAGCTACTGTGATGCACCAAGCAGTGCACCATCTGACTGCTAAAGCCTACTAATATCCCTGCATCTAAGGCTATAAAGTGTTAGGGCGGGTAGGTAGGTGGGTGTCCCTACTGTGTCCCTAGCCGTATGTACTAATGCGGAAGTAGTAAAGAAGCAATAAAAAGGGTGTGAACAAAAGGACTCTAATAAGCCTATAAAGTGAATATTAGCCAGCAGTGAGCCCCTCCTGTATAGTAATTTTGACAGGTAGGTGTGCTTGATGTGTCGCTATGGCGGGAGGGAAATCGCTAGTGTGTATAGGGAGGTGGAGAATCGACAGTCGCCGTCACTGTAGGATATAGAACTCGTCAGTGTTAGATACAACAATGCGATGTGTACAGCACATAAGCTTAGTTTCCCATACTTCCCAAAAACGTGTGTCCCAATATAAATTGAAGTTGCTGACTCCGGTAACATCAGCGCCCTTAGAGTACTTGTGGTATCGTCGCTGAGTAGTCCGTGGAGATGGGCAGCTATCCCGACGGCCGTTTCGCATGGGCGCTTTGCCATGGGATATGTACTAAAATGCAGCCTATCTCTGTCTCAGAGGAGACCAGCACTTAGAATAAATTGCTTGTCTGTGTTGTGTTGGCTGCACAAGCAGGATTCTCCTCGTCTGAAACTGTTTCCCCCGCACTTTGGAATTGTCCTTGTTTTTACCAATCATAACTTATTTCATGTGTATTTAATATGCAAAAAATAAGCAAATTCAAAACGATAAATTCCATTTTTTTTAACCCTTTATTGTTTAGTCTTGGAACGTGCGCTCCTGTAATCCAGTGAGAAGGGAAGTGCAGAAATAAGCACAGACAAATCACTATCATTACTCTTATCTATTCATCTCAATTGCCTATTCATTCAAATATCATTACACATTCCTTTCTGTATGGGCATGGTGTCTTATTTTATTGTGGTTCTTCATATGTTATAAATCTTCTGCCATGAGTAAGCATTGCTGTAAAAAAAAAAAAAAAAGCCTGTGTTGATTGACTTTTCCCTTACTCACTAATGAACTGGATACTTGCTTTGTAAACAATAGGTTTGTTTGACGGATCCTTCCACATAACTACCTTGTCTCCTGAAATCTACCAGATTGTCTGGTATTTCTGGGTATCATGGTTTTCCCAGAATCCCCTGCTGCAGTGGAAGCACTGTATACTTTCTCTCTGCCATTCTAACCCTTCTAACCCAAGACCCTGGCTAAATTCCCACACATGAATGCTGCGTTTCTGCACTCGTTCCTCTGAACGCCTCACACTCTCGCAGACTTGCTTCACTACAAATGTATGCAATTCTGTTTCAACTCTGCAGTCTCTCAGGCTAAACAACCCTACTTTTCTTCACTAATCAACACCCACAAGTCTAACCCACGCCGACTCGTCTCTGTCTTGGACTCCCTACTCACACCACCCTCAGCTGCCTCTTTTTCTTCCTCCACTTTGCTGACTATTTTAAGGAAAATGTGTAATCCATACATCAGAACATCCCCTCTGTTTCCTCCTCCCACCCTACACCTCTTCCTAACTCTCCTCCTGCCTTCCTTGACTCTTTTTCCGCAGACTCAGAGGAAGATGTGTCACTGTTGATCTCCTCTTCTCCATCTACCACCTGCCCTCTTGATCCCATTCCCTCCCATCTCCTAAAACCTCTTGCTCCTACTATAATCTCTATGCTCACACAGATTTTTAACTCCTCCCTCTACTCTGGTATCTTTCTCTCCTCCTTCAAACATGCAATAATACCATTACTCAAAAACAGCATGCTTGTCCCTACCCGTCTTTGTAACTATTGTCCTGTCTCCCTCCTGCCTTTTGCCTCTAAACTTCTTGAACGTCTTGTATTCTCTTGCCTGCTCCATTTTCTCATGACCTATTCTCTCCTAGACACTCTACAATCTGACTTCCGCACTGCTCACTCCACTAAAACAGCCCTCCCTAAAATAACCGATGACCTCCATGCTGCCAAAGACAGAGGTCATTACACTCTACTCATATTACTCGATCTCTCTGCAGCATTCGATACCGTGGACCACCCTCTCCTCCTTCACATTCTCAATACTCTTGGTATTCGTAATAAAGCTCTATCCTGGATCTCCTCTTACCTCTCCCATCGTACTTTCAGTGTCTCTTCTGCCAACACCTCCTCCTCTATCGATCTCTCTGTGGGGGTATCACAGGGCTCTGTCCTGAGACCTCTCCTCTTTTCTCTGTAAACACTTTCTCTAGGTGACCTAATCACATCTCTTGGGTTCAAATATCACCTCTGTGCTGACAACACAAATTTACTTCTCAACCCCTGACCTTACACCTGCTGTACAGACCAAAGTTTCTGAATGTCTCTCTGCGATATCCTGGATGGCCCTCCGTCGCCTTAAACTCAACATGTCAAAAACAGAGCTCCTCATATTTCATCCCAAACCTGGCCCCACTATCTCCTTCCACATTACTGTTGGAAGTTCTATCATTCACCCAGTAGCCCAAGCACGCTGCCTAGGGGTCACACTCGACTCCTCTCTCACATTCTCCTCTCACATTCAAAACATACTGTATCTAAAACCTGTTGCTTTTTCCTCCGCAATATCACAAAGATACGCCCTTTCCTCTGTTGCTCAACTGCTAAAACTCTGACTCAGGCCCTCATTCTCTCCCGTCTTGATTACTATAACTTCCTGCGGTCCGGCTTTCCTGCCTCTCACCTGTCTCCCCTACAATCTATCCTAAACACTGCTGCCAGAATCACTCTACTCTTTCCTAAATCTGTCTCAGCGTCACCCATGCTGAAATCCTTCTCCTGACTTCCTATCAAATCTCGCATCTCACACTCAATTCTCCTCCTCACTTTTAAAGCTTTACACACTTCTGCCCCTCTTTACATCTCAGCCCTAATTTCTCGCTATGCACCATCCTGACTCTTGCGTTCTGCTCAAGGATGTCTTTGCTCTACCCCCTTTGTATCTAAAGCCCTCTCCCGCCTTAAACCTTTCTCACTGCCCCACACAGGAATGCTTTTTTGCTCTCAATACCCGACTAGCACCCTCTCTATCCACCTTTAACACCCACCTTAAAACACACCTGCTTAACGAAGCATATGAGTAGCTCTGTGGCTAATACTATACACCTGATAAATAAAGCTTGGCCTCTTGCAGATGCAATTACCAGAACGTCCTCTTACTATCTCTGTACGTTCTTCCTACCTACCAATTAGATTGTAAGCTCTTCGGAGCAGGAACTCTGCTCCCTAAATGTTACTTTTATGTCTGAAACACTTATTCCCATGTTCTGTAATTTGTATTATTTGTTATTTATATGATTGTCACGTGTATTACTGCTGTGAAGCGCTATGTATATTAATGGCGCTATATAAATAAAGATATACATACATTCAATGGTGAAAGGCAGGGCTGCAGACCTGTCTGAGACATGTGCTCACGAGTGATCTTATTATTTCCTGTATGATATATGGTGGATGGGTTTTGTCACTTTTTTACCCACCATAAATTAATTAATCTGTGGTTGTACCTACTCAAAGCTTCATTTTGGCAAAGCCAGCATAATCAGCCTCACACTTATGACACCCAAATGATCAAAGCAGCTGTCTGTGAGTTGGTTTATTGGCTATGTACTTCTTTAACTGGGGCTGTGCTGAAAACCTGTGTAATATAGCACAGGGTTCCATGTTAAAATGGGGTTGAAGCAAAAGCTGACAGTGTGCTCATTTGCATGCCATTTCCCAGAATCCCTGGCTGCAGTGGAAGCACTGTCTGCTAGGAGATGATGGGGAAAGGGCAGGGCTGCAGACCTGCCTGAGACGTGTGACTGTGCTCACAAGTGATATTATTATTATTTGCTGTATGTGTATCCTGCCACAAACTTCCACATTTAGTGCTGTGTACTCCTTTCCCAATATCCACCCAGCGACATGTGTCTTGTTAGTGGGCAGTTACATTTGCTACTTGTTATTCTTTCTATTGTAAGATCTCATCTCTTTTTCCATTCTGATTTCTTTAGCGATACACCAAATAACTAGAGACGGACGAGCCCACCCAACCCGTCTCCCGGATTTTCTCGCAATTCCACCCCCCCCCCTAATCTGTTTCACGGTGTAAAACCCGCGCGCGGATTCGGTTCATTTGAATCCACGCGGATTCTTCACAATCCGCCCTTGGATACAGCCCGTGGACGGATTTGTAGAACCCAAACCACGGAATCAGCGACCCGTTGGCGGATTCTTGCGAACGCATTGCCGAATCCGCGGATTTAATTCTGCAAATCCGTCTGCGGGCTGCGGGAATCGGCGGGGTGTATCGCTAATAATAATAATCGTTTTGAAAATCCGCAAAATGCGAATCGTACTTTTTGAGATTGATCCGCTGAAATCCGCGCACGAAAGGAACCGGCCGATCCGCCGCGGATCCCAATCCGTCCCCAAAAATTTGCCAGTCTCTACAAATATCCCTATCACTCGGCCTCTACACAAAGTATTTCACATTAACCACTTTCAACAGATTTGAAAGTGTGATCACCCAGATTTAGACACGGAAATTTGTCTCATTTTTGTCCGAGTTCTGCTAATCTGCCAAGTAAACATGACGCGTATATTTGATTACAGTGATAATACAGTGAGTGGATTCGGAGTGGAAGGGCGTGACCTTCAGAATGACAACGTATTAATTTCTCTAAACTCCATGATATTACAGCCTCACCTCCATGTGCAACGTATGCGGGGGATGTATACACACCAGTGATTTCAAGCAGAAGGCGTTTATTCATAAACATCTTACTTCTTGAAAATGAAAGTTTCCCTTTGATCTTAATCTCCAAAAAAGCTTTTGTGTATCTTTAAAGCTTATCTGAAAGTACTCACTTTTATGTTAATTGCTTTCATATTTTGACAACAAAAGCCCATAAGGCAAGGGTTCCAAACTCCCGGCTTCAAGAAGACCCCCAACAGGTCATGTTTTAAGGATATCCCTGCTTCAGCGCAGTTGGCTCAGTCTTTGCCACTGATTGCGCCACCTGTGCTGAAGCTGGGATATCCTTAAAACATGACCTGTTGGGGAGGGGGAGGAGGGGGTGGAGGGGGGGGGGGGGGAGAAGGGGGGAAGGGGGGGGGGAGAAGGGGGGAAGGTGGGGGGGAGGGGGGATTCTTCTTGAGTACTTTGAGCATTTTCTAGTTTATTAAAAGACAAGAAGGAAAGTAATACAATATTGTTTGCTGGCGGCTTAATTGGAAAGTATATGAAACGTGCGTTAGAAATGTACAGTAATCAAACTTTCTATATACAGTACTTTTATTTCATGTCAATAACTACTGGGATTTGACAACCATTATACCCACACTTAGCTCGGCAGCCTCTGCATCAATATATATACATACATACATACATACATACATACATACATACACACATACATACATACATACATACATAGAAACATACATACATACATACATACATACATACATACATAGATAGATACATACATACATACATACATACATACATACATACATACATACATACATACATACATACATACACTGACTGGCACAGAGTTTGAATCAGGGGAACCTGGTTCAATTCCCGGTGTCGGCTCCTTGTGACCTTGGGCAAGTCGCTTTATCTCCCTGTGCCTCACATAATTGAAATATTCCTGTATGATCATTTACATGTCTTAGACAGGTCTGCAACCACGCCTTTCACCATTATCACCCAGCATACAGTGCTTCCACTGCAGCAAGGGATTCTGGGAAATGACATGCAAATGAGCACACAGTGCCATCTTTTGCTTCAATACCATATCACATGGTCCCCTACAAGCTTATTTGCCAGGTGGCTTCTCCAAAAATACTAGTGTTCAGGATATGCCAGCTTCAGCACAGGTGGCTTGTAGACTGAGCCTCTGATTGAGCCACCTGTGCTGAAGCAGGGACTGATTGAGCCAGCTGTGCTTAAGCTGGGACTGATTGAGCCACCTGTGCTGAAGCATGGACTGATTGAGCCACCTGTGCTGAAGCAGGGATATCCTGAAAACCTGACCTGTTGGGGGGTGGGGGCGGCTTGAGGACTGAAGTTGAGAACCCCTACTCTAAAGCAGCAGATCATTAGGCATACCCAAGCTCTGAGTAAATGCAAAGGAGATGCTTGATTTTAAGTAGGCCTTGAATCGTGTATTAAGATATTTTGGTTCCAAACACCTTTCTCTTGAATGCAAGAGATGAAGCCATTTAATTGAATGCATCAATTTGATTATTAACGACACATTTAAATGCTCACTTTAAATGATGGCAAAGGTGCCATTAATATTGTATTCTATTTGTTCTGAATAATAATAGAAGCCCTAATTAAATACATCACCAGATGCCTGAAAATAGTTCATCGTCTTCGTTAAGTTGATTGTGTTGAAGGTGACAACATTTTAAACATAATTGACAGTTTACAGCTCTGACCAGACTTAAAAAGATTAAAGGAATTAGAAAGCCAGTGACAGGTGACTTCTTATTCCTCAAGGCAACTTGCTCCAGACGGTTAATGGGTTAGACATCTATTAGTACTGCTTACAAAATAACTGCTGAAATTGTTGCTTAGAGCAATGACTTTCTAGTTTGAGATGCAAATCCTGTTTTCAGCTTGGCAAAGTTGTAGCAGTAACAGGAAGCTGTGAGCTGGAAAAAGGTATATAACTTTCTCATGCCATGGGCAATATAGCTGAAAAATGTTTCTAAAACACCCACTAAAATGCAATATACCATTCATTTTACAGTTGAAGACTTTGCTATATTAAATTGAGCAGTGATCATCAGATGAGAAGAATGAAAAATGTCCTTGTGAAATCAGGTTTAGAATGGTCGCACATTTGTGCTTAATGACAGTTCCACCATTGAGGTAGGCTGCCAATAATAATTTATTGAATTTCTCAAACTGTTGAATTTGCACAATGTGGCAAAGTATCAAAGGGATTAAGAATTAAGCAAGGTACTTCTTAAACCCGCATCTTGTAAAAATGTGGAAATTAGAATTTCACTATAAATCCATAAACTTCCCGAATAATCAAGTCAGAGCTTTTGAAGAAACTTTTGCTGGAATATAAAATATTTGCACATGTGACTTCCAGGAACATATTTCCAGTACACATGTACATTCACCATACCGCCTGTGCATTCACCATACTGCCTGTGCATTCACCATACAGCCTGTGCATTCACCATACAGCCTGTGCATTCACCATATCACCTGTACATTCACCATACAGCCTGTGCATTCACCATACCGCCTGTAAATTCACCATACTGCCTGTGCATTCACCATACTGCCTGTACATTCACCATACAGCCAGTACATTCACCATACAGCCTGTACATTCACCATACAGCCTGTACATTCACCATACCGCCTGTACATTCACCATACCGCCTGTACATTCACCATACAGCCTGTGCATTCACCATACAGCCTGTGCATTCACCATACCGCCTGTACATTCACCATACCGCCTGTGCATTCACCATACAGCCTGTGCATTCACCATACTGCCTGTACATTCACCATACAGCCAGTACATTCACCATACAGCCTGTACATTCACCATACAGCCTGTACATTCACCATACCGCCTGTACATTCACCATACCGCCTGTACATTCACCATACCGCCTGTAAATTCACCATACCGCATGTACATTCACCATACCGCCTGTACATTCACCCTACAGCCTGTGCATTCACTATACAGCCTGTACATTCACCATACCGCCTGTACATTCACCATACTGCCTGTGCATTCACCATACCGCCTGTACATTCACCATACCGCCTGTGCATTCACCATACCGCCTGTACATTCACCATACAGCCTGTGCATTCACTATACTGCGTGTACATTCACCATACAGCCTGTGCATTCACTATACTGCGTGTACATTCACCATACCGCCTGTACATTCACCATACTGCCTGTGCATTCACCATACCGCCTGTACATTCACCATACCGCCTGTACATTCACCATACCGCCTGTGCATTCACCATACCGCCTGTACATTCACCTACAGCCTGTGCATTCACTATACTGCGTGTACATTCACCATACAGCCTGTGCATTCACTATACTGCGTGTACATTCACCATACCGCCTGTACATTCACCATACTGCCTGTGCATTCACCATACCGCCTGTACATTCACCATACCGCCTTTGCATTCACCATACCGCCTGTACATTCACCATACCGCCTGTGCATTCACTATACCGCGTGTGCATTCACCATACCGCCTGAAAATTCACCATACCGCGTGTACATTCACCATACAGCCTGTGCATTCACTATACAGCCTGTGCATTCACCATACCGCCTGTGCATTCACCATACAGCCTGTGCATTCACCATAGCGCCTGTAAATTCACCATACAGCGTGTACATTCACCATACCGCGTGTACATTCACCATACAGCCTGTGCATTCACTATACAGCTTGTACATTCAAGATACCGCCAGTACATTCACCATACCGCGTGTACATTCACCATACAGCCTGTACATTCACCATACAGCCTGTGCATTCACTATACAGCCTGTACATTCACCATACCGCCAGTACATTCACCATACAGCCTGTACATTCACCATACCGCCTGTGCATTCACCATACAGCCTGTGCATTCACTATACAGCCTGTGCATTCACCATACCGCCTGTGCATTCACCATACCGCCTGTACATTCACCATACAGCCTGTGCATTCACCATACTGCCTGTGCATTCACCATACAGCCTGTGCATTCACCATACTGCCTGTACATTCACCATACAGCCTGTGCATTCACCATACTGCCTGTGCATTCACCATACTGCCTGTGCATTCACCATACAGCCTGTGCATTCACCATACAGCCTGTACATTCACCATACAGCCTGAACATTCACCATACTGCCTGTGCATTCACCATACTGCCTGTGCATTCACCATACTGCCTGTGCATTCACCATACCGCCTGTGCATTCACCATACCGCCTGTGCATTCACCATACTGCCTGTGCATTCACCATACCGCCTGTACATTCACCATACAGCCTGTACTCCTTCTCTTGGCATCCTTTTAAATCCTGTCTTACTTACTAAATTATCCTTGTCTCTTTTAAGACTACACACTTCTCTGCCCCACCTTACTGTACATCTCACCCTAATATCTCACTATACACTTTTCTTCCCCTCCTTACATATAACCATATCTCACTATACCCTCCCCTGCCCCTCCTGTACTTACATCTCACTCCGATATCTCACAACACACCTCTCTGCCCCTCCTTACATCTCACCCTAATATCTCATTATACCCTCCTCTGCCCCTCCTTACATCTCACCCTAATATCTCACTACACACTCCTCTGCCCCTCCTTACATCTCACCCTAATCTCTCACTATACCCTCCTCTACCCCTCCTTACATCTCACCCTAATATCTCACTACACACTCCTCTGCCCCTCCTTACATCTCACCCTAATATCTCACTACACACTCCTCTGCCCCTCCTTACATCTCACCCTAATATCTCACTATACCCTCCTCTGCCCCTCCTTACACCTCACCCTAATCTCTCACTATACCCTCCTCTGCCCCTCCTTACATCTCACCCTAATATCTCACTATACCCTAATCTCCCCCTCCTTACATCTCACCCTAATATCTCACTACACACCTGCCCGACTCTCGCGTCCTGCTCAAGGATGTCTTCTCTCTACCCCTTTTGTACCTTAATCCCGCTCCTGCCCATAACCTCTCTCACTCGCTGCCCCACACCTCTGGAATTTTCTTCTCCTCAACATTCAACTTGCCCCCACTCTCTCCACCTTTAAGACCCATCTTAAAACACACCTCTTTAACGAAGCAAGTGGGTAGCTCCGCGGGCGGATACTATACATCACGTATGCATTTACCAAAAAACCCTTGCAGACGCACTTACCAGAACACCTTCCTACGGTATCTGTAAGTTCTCCCCACTTATCACCGATTGTAAGCTCTTCGGGGCAGGGACTCCTTTTCCTAATGTCTACGTTTATGTTGAAGCACTTAACCCTATTGTGTCACGTGTGTTACTGCTGTAAAGCGCTATGTACATGGATGGCGCTATATAAATAAAGATATACAGACACTCTGGTCACACATCGTGTCCTTGTCCATTGTGCCGGTCCAACTGCAGTGGTGAAGTCTGATATTCATTGTCACATAATAGGTTTGTCATCTGCCCTCTCATGGTGCTTTGTTCCTACTGATCAGGCTCGCCTCCTTAATGATAGAGATGTCATTATACTGACCCATCACGGTGTCCCCACGCTGCTTGCTACGCGGTGTGTGTGTCTCCCATCTGAATGGGCCCTTGGCACTTTCCTACTGATCTGGAGGGTTGAGGAGAAGAAGACTCAAGGTTTGACCTTGATGCAACTATAATTCTACACGTGTGTTTTCCCTTTTAGGCAGAAGAGAAAAATTGCAAATAATACTTCATACAGCTAAACTGAGCCTTTTAGTGGAATGCTTAAATATTCCTGTGCTGTGCCAAGGCAACATGTGCAGAGTAAATATTGTAATCCCTAATTAATCACTTTGGTTAAATTGGTAACACAGAACTCTAACGAAAATAATATGAAATTTCCTTCATGAATAATTGCATTGTTCAGGGAACTGTGGGTAAAGCCCGTGCGCTGACCTTCCGTTCAAACTCTGCTTTGCTGCTATAAGGCTTAATTTGTGTCCGGTTTTTGTTGTTGCCGTCACAAGATTAAATACCTTCCGTGCAGTTTAGCAGTAAGTTATGCGACAGGACACTGCAGTGACCTCCTTGGGAACGACCCCCCACATGCTTTCATGCAGTGAATACGTGATAGCGTTTAACTCAACGCTTTAAAGAATTCTGATCATGATGAATATTGTTGAACTGTAGAAGTATCTTTTAAATATTATCTTCTTTTAATTATATCTAGTTTGTCATTTCCAATTCTGTAGAATGGTTCATGAATTTTACTTTTTTTTTTAGAGGCAATCCAAGCTGCCTGTTTTTCCCCCATATTTTTTCCCCACAGGATTGAAGATGGGGGGGTCTCCGGAGCTAAACCCCTTTCATTTCAGCTCCGGGGACCCCCTGCTTCCAGAGATACTTACCTCTGTAGTAGGTGCCGGTAGCCGCTCCGCTCGACTAGCTGGGGTTCACGTAATGGCCGCTTTTCAAAGCTCCCGCACCCTGCGGGCCAATAGGAAGGCGTGATGTCATCCGGTGTGGCTTCCTATTGGCTCACGTGACGCGGGAGCTTTAAACTTACAGGAGATACCGGCACCCCCTTCGGAGGTAAGTATCTCCGGAAGCCGGGGGTCCCCGGAGCTGCAACGAACGGGGTTCAGCTCCGGAGACCTCCTGCTTCAATCCTATGTTAAAAAAAATAAAAAATACAACCCGCTTTGTTTGCTCCTTTGATATTGATATGTCCGTGTAATGCATGTGGCTCATACAATGAGAAGGAATGGTTTAGTAATCCGCTCTTTTCAAGTTATTTCCATATTTGCCAAGAGTTATGCTCTGGCAGTGATGGATTTCCCAATTTTTGGGAGTACAACATGTGTGTGTGTTAGATGGCCCTACCATTTCCGGAGTGGCCACATCCTGTAGCTTCGTGTCGTCATGACACCGCGGCGTCACATGTCACGTGATGCCATGACATCACTACACTAGGGCAAATTGGGCCAGAAATGTAAGTCCGCCAATGTGCTCCGGTACCATATAATCTTCTAGCACAACCTGATACTATCTTCCATGAAGTTCCCAGGTACCGTACGTCACTATCCCATTACTACTGCATAGTCAGACTAGACCACATCCATCCTGCTTTCTTCTTTGGCTCATATCTGTTGACTTATGCCAGTTTTGTGGACGGTCAGAATCCACCATGGTGAACCATCTGCCATTATTGTACAAAATAACTCTTATATCCTGTTTGCCAGGGTTATGAAACACCGTACCCGGATACCGTAACAGCGTTGAATGAAGAAACCAAACAGCATGACTTTAGTATAATCTGCTCATCATCAGCGCCTTGGAAGTCATACCATTGATATAAATGATGTTTTTTGAGGGTAGCACGAAGAATCATAGGGCTAACATACAAGGCAAACATGGAAACGTGTTGAACATGAATACTGAAAATATTTGACCACCCTCAAACTGACTTCCTATTCCACTAGCCAGCAACCAACCTCGCACTGATGAGACCAAAAAGGTCGAAAGAGCTGTCTGTGAGTAGGGTGACTGGCTCTGCACTTCTGTAACCCAGCCTGTACTGAAAAGCTGTGTAATGCGGCAGGCATACGTTTAAGGGGCCCCATGTTAAAATGGATAAGAAGTAAAGAGTGACACACTGCTCATTTGCATGTCATTACCCAGAAACCCTGGCTGCAGTGGAAGCACTGTTTGTTAAGCGATAATGGGGAAGGGCAGGAATGCAGACCTGCTGCATCTGAGACATGTGACTGTGATCACACGTGATATCTTTATTTACTATTCCACGAACAGAGCCAATAGTGAGACTGCCTTTGGCTTTAGGTGCATATTGTATGGATCAGCTGTAGCGGGGTCTCTATACAGTGCACTATTGTATGGTTTGTAGAGAGAAAAAAAAAGAAAGAACAGAGCACTGTATGGTAATAAAAATGCTTTCATTTTGCATGTTTTCCCCCCAAATTATTTTGGATGGGGCTTCACCACTGTGCCACTGGGCCCCCAGCATTTGTGGCCATGTGATCGCGGTGGCGATTAATGAAAGTTTTATGTAGTGCGAACAATTAATCTACAACTCTAGGTTGTGTTCTTGTGTTGCTTAACATAATGGACACAGTGTACTGAAGAAATGTTCTTCTTAGCTCAGAAGTGGGCAACTCCAACACCAACAGGACAGGTTTTCAGGATATCCTTGCTTCGGCACAGGTGGCTCAATCAATGGCTGATTGAGTCACCTGTGCTGAAGCTGGAACTGTTTGAGCCATCTGTGCTGAAGCAGGAATGTCCTGAAAACCTGACCTGTTGTTGAGCCACTGATTGAGCACATCTGTGCTGAAGCAGGGATATCCCGAAAACCTGATCTGTTGGTGGCCCTTGACGACTGGAGTTGTCAACCCTGGTCTCAGCGGCACACGTAAGTTTCCTTGCACCCCCCTGCCCCCCCCCCCCCCCCCAAAGCAGGATTCCAGGAGCTAAACTGAAACTGTTATTGCTCCGTTCTCTTGGATCATGTGATAACCATCGACTGGCTTTTTCTGGCATCGGACTAAATCATTTGCTTGATCTCCAAATACATTTTTGAACCGGGCATTTTTTTTTTGTGCTTTGTTTTTTTTTTTTAACATTCTAATTGAGTCTTGAAGTGAAAAAAAAAATGCTTAGCAAACAGAAGGAATCCGTAGACAAAGGAACCTATTATCAAATAAATATGGCGTTCAGCGAAACAGTTTTAAATTAGCACTTGAAGGTTGTCAAACAAATTAAGTAGACTGTAAGCAATATATGTTTTTCATAGCTTGCAAAAGCTAGGTAAGGATTTTCTGACATAATTGCTCTTTACCGTGCTAGTTTGCATCTTATATTTTTCATTTACCCCCTGTGTCTCTAATAACTGACATAGTTACATAGATATAAAGGAACAAGAACACATTACGTTCATCCCTCTCACCGCATGGGGCTTAGTATTTTAAATGAAGTGCGTTTTGTAGAGTTACATGGTATGTGTATGTAAGCCTTGTGCATTCATGTTCTGCAGTGACTGCCAAAGAGAAAGCACTTGCTACTTCGTCAAACTATTCATATTTTTTTTTTTACAACTTCGTATTTTTATTTCTTTTGTAAAACAACAACAGATAACATTACAGAACGTTGAAATAGGCATATAACCTTGGGCAGGGGGTGGGGGGGTTGAGGGGGGATTGAGTGAGTTAGGGGAGTGGGGATTGAGGGAGGGGGGTTAGGGGGTAGGGGTGAATAGGGACATGGCACAACATTTACAGGGTTACAATTTTTTTGATTCAGCATTTTTTTATTTTTCAATATTATTATTCAATACAACATTATATTAATCGGTTCTTCTATATCGACATCACAAAACATCACCGAAGCTGCTACACTCATTACAACACACTGAAACCGATAACATTCCCGGGGCTGCCAGCCACAAACCCAGTCTCGAGTTCCAGATCCTGACCTACTAACCCTGGCTCTACCATTCTGTCTAGCCAAGGTCCCCAAATATTTCAGAATTTGTGCAGAGAGTCTGTGAAATATGCTGTAATTTTTTTCGTTTTTGGCTACATTTGACATAGGACCCTTCCAGGAGGCGGTGGTGCAGCTGGTTGCCGCCAGAATATATTCATATTTTTTTTTAACATAGTTCCGGTCCAATTTAAACAGATATTTTGTGTCAACAGCACAAGGTATTCTGGAAAACTACAAAAGTCAAAGCTCTCTGTAAAATATTTCAGTTTTTCTCCATTCATCTATAAAGATATTGGTTAGAACACTGGCAACAACTCCAGTCTTCAAGGGCCACCAACAGGTCTGGTTTTCTGGATATCCCTGCTTCAGCACAGGTGGCTCAATCAGTGGCTCAGTCGAAGACTGAGCCACTGATTGAGCCACCTGTGCTGAAGCAGGGATATCCTGAACACCTGGCCAGTTGGTGGCCCTTTAGGACTGCAGTTTGCCAACCTTCTGCCTTAACCCCTTACCCTCAAAGCCCTAACCTTAATGCCTTACCCTACCCCCTAACCC
Source organism: Ascaphus truei (assembly GCF_040206685.1). Classification (NCBI taxonomy): domain Eukaryota; kingdom Metazoa; phylum Chordata; class Amphibia; order Anura; family Ascaphidae; genus Ascaphus; species Ascaphus truei. The sequence continues at coordinate 50,222,803 of NC_134491.1, read as the reverse complement.
CTTAACACACACCTCAGGGTCAAATCGGCTAATGCCAACTGCTGCTTGGCGGCTGAACGAGCTAATAGTCACTTTGCGCACTTAATGGTTACGCCACTTGAGTAGCAAAGATGCTTTTTTATTTGACAGAGATGCAGAACTAAAGAAACATCACATTTCAGGGGGAAAACTCCACCCTTCGTCGGGTGCCTGCTCCTGCATTGTACAACCGGTTACATCGAACACTATTTCTGTCGCACAATGCCATGCTCAGGAATTATCCTGCAGACGCACACACCATGACAACTTATTAGTATCCATTTCATTGTTAAAAAGCACATTATCGCTTTACTTAGTATCTGTCCTTTGAGCGCCGGAAGACTTTTGGGGGAGCGATCACATGTGACGTGACAAGGGCAGGAGGCTCCGACCCACCCCCTAGAAAATGAGCAATAATGATGTGGCATTCGCTATATGTTATAAGGACGCTCTAGTTCCGACCCTCTATGGACAGGGAAGATGATGAGGACAAAAAAGGTTACCGGGTGAAACATATATGTATATATTAAACACACACAGAAAATACCGCAGTCAGAACAGCCGTAGAAGTATCAAGATATCTATTGCCAATCAAATAATCCCTGAAGATGAGAGAGAAGTTGGCGGTGCTAAGGGTCAGAAACCAATATGAGACACATTTATCTGAGTGCTTGTTATAGGGTCTTCTTTGTCTCTGTGTGTCTCATATAGGTGTGTATATATATATATATATATATATATATATATATATATATATATATATATATATATATATACAGGGGCCGACAAACTGGGCCAAAACCCACTCACCCCCCCAAAAAAGTTACTGCCCCGCCCCCCCACATGACACTTACCTGCGGCGGGGTCCGGTTGCGGGGTCCTGACGGGGTCTCCCAGCCTTCTGCTGTCTTGTCATTTTTAAAATCATGTTTTTCTCCTACAGCACTATTCAAAATGGCCACGCAGCGCCATATGATGCTGCGTTGCCATGGCAACAGGACGCGGTGACATCACATTGTCACGAGGCACCACGTAACGTGAAACTGCGTGATGTCACGCTTCCCGTTACCATGGCATATGACGCCGCGTGGCCATTTTGAATAGTGCTGCAGGAGAAAAACATAATTTTAAAGATCAAGACGGAGAAGACCAGGAGTCGCCAGGTGACACCGCCGAGGTAAGCAATCGACAGCGGCCACAATGCAGTCGCCCCGGGCTACCGGGCGACCGCATTTGTCGAGCCTTGAATATATGTTTAAAAGCTAGAAATGCCATGAAATATGCTATGGTATCGCTAGTTGTGGAAATGTACTCAGCTGGAGAAGAGGAAGACGCACCGGATGACATAACGGCTTCCTATTGGCCCGCAGGACGCGGGAGCTTTGAAAAGCCGCCATTACGTGAACCCCTAGCTAACGAGCCAGGGCGACTACCGGCACCCCCTACTGGGGTTAGTATCTCCAGAATCAGGGGGTCCCCCTAGCTGAAATTAATGGGGTTCAGCTCCTGAGACTCCCTGCTTCAATCCTATGTTAAAAAAAAGAATAATAAAAAAACTGCACAAATTGTTCCTTAAATGGAGCCCTTCGGCTCCTAAACGTTTTCCGATCTGGCCCCTTTGGAGACCTGGTGTGCAAGACCCTATGGCGTGGCGTTTACGTCTTGGGGCCCGTGGCAGATTAAGACCCACTGGGGGGGCCCCTAGGCACCAAGACTTTGGAGGCCTTTCCTCAAGGCGGCCCTCCTCCTGCAGTGTCATGTGATGCCACGTTGTCATGACAGCGTGTCGCAATGTGACGTCGCGGCATCTTTTGAGGCCGGGTCACCATGACAGTGCGGGAGGAGGGCCACTCCGGAGAAGGTAGGAGACACCCCTCCCCCACACACAGCTCTCTCTCTTATCTTGGGTGAAGTCCAGGGGACTTTGCAGCTTCCTCCACCGGGTCGGGCAGAAGTTGGATCCCGGCACTGACAGGAGGAGGTAGAGTGCGGCAGACAGTGACCGGGGATAGGGAGGCGCAGCACTAAGCCGCTGCAACCTTGGGGGCCCCTAGGCATTTAACTAATGGGTAATCCGGTCCCGTATGGGACACTCAAAGGATTGAAGACATCACTAACTGAATACAGTGTCCGGGGGTGAAGGGGATAGATGGAGACGGCACACAAGGTTTGTATCCAGAAGAAGGAAAATCTCTGATACAACAAAGGAAGTTATTTGGGGGGGGGGGGGGGGGATACAAGAGGGGACATGTCTGCTGCCTGTGTTTTCTTCTGATATAAACCTGGTGCTGTTCTGCAAAGCTGTGTCACATTTTAATCTGGTCTGTAACTGTTACATACGCTATAACATATATTATCTTTAACTGTTCATGCAATGTCTTTAAATATAATGTAGAACCTCTTCTTAGTCAGAACCCAAAACCCACCTTCGCAAACTAGATCCCCTCTTCAATTCAACATGCCATTTTGCCCCCCAATGTAATTACAACACACATCACTGCGAAATGCTCCAAGAACCAGATTGGTCATCACTTGAGTCTAGACGCAAAGTTCATTTTTCCTGTCTCACCTTCAAATACTTTCTGTATAAGCTTCCCGTCTATCTGAACAAGCTCCTCACCCCTACCACACGCAGCACTTACCATCTGAGATCTGACTCCAAAAGACCGTTCATGGTCCCAAGGTTCAGCAAAGTATCCGGTCGCTCCTCCTTCTCTTACCGTGCACCCCAAAACTGGAACAACCTACCGGAGACTCTCACAGCCTCCACCAGTCTAACGTCTTTCAAAACTAAAGCTGTCTCACATTTTAATCTGGTCTGTAACTGTTATATACGCCTATAATATATATTATCTGTAACTGTTACATACGCCTAGAATCATATTTTATCTCTAACTTTCTATGAAATGTCTGTAAAATGAATGTATATCCTCTGTTCATTTAATATAACCATGTATTGTCACCATATCTCTATGCCCAGGTCATACGTGAATACAAGAGGTAACTCTCAATGTATTACTGCCTGGTAACACATTTTTATAAATAAAGAGATAATTGATAAATAACTTCCAATGGGCCCTATTTAATATAGTGAGGAGTCGGATAACAGTTACTGTACGATTCATCAATATCCATTCCAATTATTTATTCATAAATAATGCACATTGATGCACTGGTAACTACAGCTCAGCCCCCTTATAACACTGTGCTTGGGGTCCAAAGAATCACATTGCGCTATAAGCGGATCGCGTTAGAAATAATGTACAATTGTATGTATTGTACAATAAAGTATTTAAGATACCAATAATCGTGTTGTAAAGTATTCATAAATACGGAAATTGGGAGCCGCGCTTGCATCGCGTTATAAGCGGATTCGCGTTGTAACGGATCGCGTTATAAAGGTGTATGTATTTCGCTGTGTTGAATAGAGCAGAAAGTGATTATTTTTGTTATGTACATATTTATGTTGTTTTTTGTTTTACTGATGGGTGAGACAATCAGTTGTGACAATGTGTATTGAAGGTGCGTCACTTGCCAAATGAAAATCTGAATAACTGATTCACCGCACATTAAAAATCATAAAAGACAAAAAAAAAAATGTACAAATTGGTTACACTGATACTTCTGTCAATACACAGAGTTCATCCTTGAATTAATAATTTATAGTGCTTTCTAATTAGGAGTAAGGCTTTAGTGGTTATCAACATAGTTCTTGTTACAAAAAGCTCAACAAAGCTATTATTTAAGTTGTTTTTTTTTTTTGTTTGTTTGTTTTTTTAGAGAAAACATTGCAATTAAGGAAGTAATATTTAAAACGTGGCTGGAAAGAGGCAGCCCACAAACAGGTTATTTTATTGTAATCCCAGAAACAGAATTTTCTATTAATTATGGTTTTTGCGTGTTAGGCAATCATTGTTTAACATTAGTAAGACAGTAATTAATGTAATTGTATTCCCTCATTATAAATGGACCATCTGCTGCCGCTGCAGAAAAAAACAGCCAGAACTCAAACATGAATGTAACGGTTCCTCCTTTTCTTCTTGTGTTTGTTTTACCTTCTATTTTGAAGTAACTGCAGAGAGAAGTGTACAATTGTACCGTTTTTAAAATCTGGTACATATATATATTTAATAATCTGAACATATACAGATATACTGCAGTGCGTTTGGGACTCAATACAATTGTACGTTCTGGACAGGGATCCATTAGTTAAAAGATATTTGACGTTGCCTAAACTTCACCTATATATTCTAATTAATAATTATTCTGTTTAATGTGAGTTCGTGCCTGCTGGTCAACACAGAAATATTGCTTTTGCAAAATCACTGCTTATTAATATTAATAGAGTTATTTACTAACATCTCCGGGCAAAAAACAGCAGCAGATTTTTCAAGCAGACAAAAAAAATACAGTTGATTTGAATGTGATACCTTTTGTTTGACAAATATGATGTTTTTTTTGTTTGTTTTTTTACTACTTTTGCCCCAATTTTGCAGTTGGAAGGCTTTGGTAAATAGAGGCTTTAGTGCAGGTGTGACCAACTCCAGTCCTCAATGGCTACCAGCAAGTCAGTTTTTCAGGACATCCCTGCTTCAGCACAGGTGGGTCAATCAGTGACTCAGTCATTATAACTGAGCTACTGATTGAGCCACCTGTTCTAAATCCTTCTAAAGTGGCCCCATTTCCTCTTCCTCCGCCCCTTAGGCCACGGCCCCAGTACCTTCCACGCCGAGGCGTGCGCTGTGCGTACAAGCACCGCCCCCCAATCAGACCGAGCCCAGGACTTACCTTGGCGCACATTTAGCAGCCGCGCTCCACGACGAGTTTTTGTAAATACAACAAAATTGTATTTACAAGTTGTGACAGAGGGGTGGCCACGCCCCCGCCGGCGGTTCAACCAATGAGGGCGAACCAGCTGCGTGAGGTCATGGCCACGCCCCTGGAAATCCCCAGCCACGTCCCGCCTGTCGCAAACTCCTCCATCTTCTCCCAGATCGCGGTGCAGCGCTGTGCACGCCCCCCCCCCCCCCCCACTGGGCGCGCTTGCTGCAGTGCACACTGGGACCGCAGCCTTAGACGCAGTTTCCTGCCCTCCATGTTGTGTTGAATGATGTTGTCGTTGTCTTGGGGGGGAAACTCATCCCGGCGGTTAGTTGTGGGTTTGTTGGGGGTTTCTGGGTGGGGGGTTTTCGCATGGGAATGTATTGAAATTGTTATTATTTGTAATTTGGAGATGCCCTTTGACAAAAAAAAAAAAGTGAAAACAAACAAAAGAGAAGATAGTGAAATAAGTATGAAAACTTATATGGGCAACATAGCAGGAAAGATTGCAACGACTCCTTGGTCACAGCGACAGCTTATTTGGGCCTGGTATGAGGGGGGGGGGGGGGTTGCCTGCCAGCCCTGGGAAAGATGGTAAACGGCTTCAGCAATGCAGCCGACTATATGGTGGGTTGAGGAGACGCTTGATTCGGGCTTGGCTGGGCTCGGCAGACTTGCCGGGGTTGGCTGGGGTCGGCATACTTGCCTGGGTTGGCTGTGGTCGGCAGACTTGCCGGGGTTGGCTGTGGTCGGCAGACTTGCCGGGGTTGGCTGTGGTCGGCAGACTTGCCGGGGTTGGCTGTGGTCGACAGACTTGCCGGGGTTGGCTGGGGTCGGCAGACTTGCCGGGGTTGGCTGGGGTCGGCAGACTTGCCGGGGTTGGCTGGGGTCGGCAGACTTGCCGGGGTTGGCTGGGGTCGGCAGACTTGCCGGGGTTGGCTGGGGTCGGCAGACTTGCCGGGGTTGGCTGGGGTCGGCAGACTTGCCAGGGTTGGCTGGGGTCGGCAGACTTGCCGGGTTTGGCTGGGGTCGGCAGACTTGCCGGGGTTGGCTAGGGTCGGCAGACTTGAAGGGTAGTTTCCTATTTTGGGGGTTCTGTGTGGCCTAGTCTGGGAACTGTCAGGCCTTGCCGGACAATAATAGCCATTGTGTTCAGGGTTGATGGCCGGCTTTGCCGGGCAAGCAAGACGATGGGAGAGGAGTTAGCTGGTGCGGCTTTGCCGGGCAAGCAAGACGATGGGAGAGGAGTTCGCTGGTGCGGCTTTGCCGGGCAAGGAAGACGATGGGAGAGGAGTTAGCTGGCGCATACGTGGTATTAGCATGTATTAACTTCCAAACATCTTGCAAACGGTTTTTCACAGCTTTTTCATGACAGATCTTACTCAGCGTTAACACGGTCTGCTTAGCAAGCAGGAATCAAATAGATCAAATTAAAAATCTTACGTTGGATGTTGACCATAAGGGGTGAAATAGTATTTAACTGGCTGGCTACTTGGATCTCATATGTTATCATAATACGTACGTTCAATAAAAAGTGTTCAGTTACACCTGGACTGTCTTGCACTCCCGTGCTTCATCATTAAAAGATGTGAGGCAGTAGGGAAAACCAGAATATATAAGCAGACAGCAGCATTCTGTTACCAATCCAGACTACAATGTCTCAGAATGCATTCATATGTCGGTTGGTAATGAAGTCCTGTGTAGCTGCAGCTATGATAACCTACCTTACACAGTGCCACATTCTATAGCATTTTAATTATTTGTTGATATTGTAATAAAAGAGCTAGGTTTGCTTGGTGCCCAGTTTTGAACTGAACTGTCCTGTGTTTGGACAGTGTCCAGTAAATAATTAGAGGTAATACTGGATATGTATGTGTCTGGTATTACCTCTCTGGACATAGTGACCTGATCGGCTTGGGGGGCCGCAGGATTTCCCCAAGCAGGGAAAGAGCAGGGATGCTGCTAAGGGCTGGGCAGCTTCCTCCTGCAGCCAATCAGAAGGATGTGTCGGGAGCCTCTAGAGGAAGAAAAGCATGGAGTGGAGAGAGGGGAGAGGGGTGTGTGTGTGTCTCTTGTGCGCGTCGCACCTTTCACTATTGTGTCCAGTATTTTTGGAAAAGCCGCCTGGCAACCCTAATAAAGAACTGTTTAATAACTTTGCAAATATAGGCCGTAACCCCTTAATCTGAACAAATAGCACGGAAGCACGATACATATTACTTTTTTTTTACAGAGATATATACAGAGTTATGGATTCCCCCTTCACTGAGAAAATAATGTATTAGCGATTCCCATTTTTCTGCAATCTCAGAGGGGCTATAATGCAGTTGATAGAAAAACCAAGCTACCCAGCTACCTGAACAAGCTCCTCACCCCTACCACTTGCAGCACTTATCACCTGAGATCAGACTCCAAAAGACTGTTCATGGTCCCAAGGCTCAACAAAGTATCCGGACGTTCCTCCTTCTCCTTCCGTGCACCCCAAAACTGGAACAACCTACCAGAGACTCTTACATCCACCACCAGTTTAAGTTCTTTCAAATCTAAGGCTGTTTCACATTTTAATCTGGTCTGTAACTGTTTCATACGCTCATAATATATATTATCTTTAACTGTGCACGCAATGTCTTGTATATAATGTATACCCTGTTCATTTATGTAAATGTACTTGTAACCATGTATTATTTGTTTTACTCTGTGCCCAGGACATACTTAAAAACGAGAGGTAACTCTCAATGTATTACTTACTGGTAAAATATTTTTATAAATAAAATAAAAATAAAAAGGGCAAAACTTATTTCAGGTTCATATTTTTCTAAAATAGAACAGTACCGAAGGATTTCATATTAAACCGTGTAATCAGGAGGAAAAAAAAGGAAAAACAAATTGTAAAAAAAAAAAAAACTAGAGCTGTGATGATTATATATGTGTCAAATGTCACATTATCCGGGAGACACATTCATACAGTATGTAATACATGAGAACTGGAAGTACACTCTTAATGTTGGGTCAATTGCTTCTTCACTGATTATGCATGTCTAATGCTATAGAAATAGGTAAAGTCTCTTTTTTGGCTTTCCGCTCCTTTATGTAATCACTCTCCCCACAGGTGCACACCTGGAAAGTTTCCATTAAATACCGGAATCAGGAATTGTATTGAACAAAACAAAGATACACCTAGGAAGTGTTAATACAGTATCAGCGGTGTATGAGAAAGCCAAACGAATAATTATCCAGTCGTTCCACACAAATCAGACTCTAAAACAGGGGAAAGAAAACTCCAGTTTGCCACCAACCGGTCACGTTTGAAGGATATCCCTGCTTCAGCACAGGTGGCTCAATCAGTGGCTCAGTCTTATCTCAGGGGTGGGCAACTCTGGTCCTCAAGGGCTACCAACAGGTCAGATTTTCAGGATATACCCTGCTTCAGCACAGACGACTCAATCAGTGGCTCAGTCTTTGACTGCTGAAGCAGGGATATCCTGCAAACCTGACCTGTTGGTGGCGCTTGAGGACCGGAGCTACCCACCCCTGAGATAAAACTGAGCCATTGATTGAGCCACCTGTGCTGAAGCAGGGATATCCTGCAAACCTGACCTGTTGGTGGCGCTTGAGGACCGGAGCTACCCACCCCTGAGATAAGACTGAGCCATTGATTGAGCCACCTGTGCTGAAGCAGGGATATCCTGCAAACCTGACCTGTTGGTGGCGATGAGGACCGGAGCTACCCACCCCTGCACTAAAACATCTGCGAAACTCCAGCCCTAGCCCAGAACAGAGTCCGTCTTCGGTTCATATCGTCTCTGTCCGCACAATGTTTGCCGTGTGTATAATGCACGCATGAGAAAGTATACAATACAATTGGTTGTCTAAGAAGATGGGTTTTTTGTAGTGGGTGGTAGGTAGGAATTACTAATCCGATTTGCTTGAGTTAACTCAAAACAAGGATTAGGGTAGAGTTCCAGAATATGTTAATCTTCCTTTACAGGGGTAGACTTTAGCACTGCCCTCAACCTGAAGGTTTGTAGTTTGTGGGAACAATGGCCCAATTAAACTTGAGAAAGAAAAAGGAGAAGAAAAAAAATGGGACCTGCACAAGTTTACTGATTGTTACCCAATACACTGGATTCTTTCATTTTTAATTATTTGGCTTCATGTCACAGACACAGGAAATACAACATCGCCATTCATTAAAGTGTGTCCTAAATAAACTGCTGATTGCAGACCCTGCGTTGGTTCGTACAACGCCCCGCGCTGCAGGTAACAGACGGGAGATGGTCTGTACTGTTAACGCCTTGCGAATTCCATCAGTACATATAGGTGAATTAAACATGCTACTAAATATTTTGTGCTTGCTGACGTTTCACTCTTTATTAAAGAAATTGGTTGATTATGGGCGGTGAACACGCTCTATGATATTCCCAAATTGATATGATTGTCAGTTAGCGCTCATCCTTTGCGAGCATATTGCATTGATAATTCAATATGTGGGTATATGATTTGGCATGCGCTGGATTGCCGCTTCTTTCCCGGATTAAAAGGTTATCTGATTGGTGAATGGAATGGTATCGGAGGAATGCCCTACAAATTCAAACTTTCCTTTTCAGACTTCTAACCACCCAAGAAGTGCGTTATATAATCCTCCGGAATAAAGAGACCCGTTGTGTGCTTTTGCTGTTTTAGAAGGGAGAAAAAAAAAAAAGAAGAAGCTAAGTCCCAGAGCGGACTCATTAAAATTTGTGTGATAGAAAAACTGTTTTCAAAAGTTTTTAAATGACCCCGTGAGGATTAACCTTTGTGCGATGTCACCGGTGATATCCATTTGGGACGATGGAGGGAGAAATGGTACACACACCGCTGAAACTGCTCATATACATTTCTTGTACAAACACATATTCTCCCCCCCGTGTGTTTAGATTGTAAGCTTACTGGGCAGGGATTCCCTTTCCTATTGTCTGATTTTGTTTATTGCACTTGTTGTGTTATAATTCACTGGATTGTATTGTCTCTTTTGTAAATAATAATAATGTATTTTTCCTTGTGTAGCGCTGACCGTGTGCGCAGTGCTACACATAGAATTTTTGCTGTCACGAGTTTCTGCCCTGCAGAGCTTACAATCTATGATTTTGGTGCCTGAGGCACAGGGAGATAAGGTGACTTGCCCAAGGTCACAAGGAGCCGACACCGGGAATTGAACCAGGCTCCGCTGCTTCACACTCGGTGTCATCGTTTTCAGAGTCAGCGCCTCACTGAGCCGCACCTAAAGCACTGAGTACATTGTGGGCGCCATATAAATATAGATACACATACATATTCACAACTCATATCACTGTGCTGTTTTGGAATCCCTTAATGCAGGGGTGCGCAAACTGGGGGGCCGCGAGATTCTCCGCGGGGGGCGCCGGGAGGCGCGCCGAAGGCCTCTGTAAACTTCACTTATCTTGGCTTAGACGGCTTCTGGAGACGCATGATGCCGCGGGGTCACGTAACGCCGCATTGCCATGGCAACGTGACGTCGTGACGTCAGAATGCCTGAGTCATTAAGGAGGGGGTGCGCGAGGAGGGTTGCGAGAGCCAGCAGGGGGAAAAGATTGCGAACCCCATCCTTTTGGGATCCGGTTGATCCTGTAGAAGCTGCTCTGACTCCGTTGAAAATGATTCTCCTTTGTATTATCTGTTAGCACTATCTACTTGTGCTATGATTAAGTATTTACTAAGGATTTCACCGTTTGTTTTAGTCTGTACTAGCATCTACTTGCATATTTTTTTTTGTGCTATATTTTATTTGTGTGTGCACATATTCACAAATATTATATTTAGTCAATTCACCCTTTGCACAATTTTGCACAAGTGTTTCGTTATGTTACTAGTATTATTTAATATGAAGTGCTACTTTTTTGCGCTTTTTATCTTGTTTTTTCTGTCAAAGTTATACATACAATTTCGCAATAATGATATCATTGTGTCGCACTAATCAGACTCCAAAACAGGGGTGAGCAACTTCAGTCCTCAAGTGCCACCAACAGGTCAGGTTTTCAGGATATCCCTGCTTCTGCACAGTTGGCTCAATCAGTGGCTCAGTGATGAAATCTCGCTACTCGCCCGTAACGCTCTGGTCAGGCCTGGCTTCTCTCTACCCTGTGTGTCACGACAGCTCGCTCACACCTAGAACCTAGAAGCCTTCTCTCATGCTGCACTCTCTCTCTCAATGTGCGCCAAGCACCTTCTGGAACTTCAAAACCTGCCTAAAAACTCAACGGCGCGCGTTTAAATGAAAAAAAATGGGAAAATCCTATATTTTAAAAATAAATAAATCAGTTCTGTAGTATTAGATAATACTGTACATTTTACAGTAATTCTATTTTAATGACATTTTTTATGTACTGATCATCCTTTTGGTTGCTACAGCAACCATTTAGAAAGTCATATCCACTTCCTCTTTTGAAACAGACACTGACACGCACCTTTTGTCTGCTCTGCCCTTTGGCAGCAAAGTATTACAAAGTATTATAAACAGATCTATTGCTGTGCAGACTGACTATTATTCTGAAAGCTGTATTCTGCCAATGTTACTTTTATGTCTTGATGCACTTATTCTATTTGTATTAATATATTAATGGTTTATCTCAGGGTTAGCCAACTCCAGTCCTCAAGTGTTATCAACAGGTGGCTCAACCAGTCCCAGCTTCAGTACACATGGCCCAATCAGTCCCAGCTTTAGCACAGGTGGCTCAATCAGTGGCCACCTGTGCTGATGCAGGGATATCCTGAAAACCTGACCTGTTGGTAGCCCTTGAAAACTGGAGTTATCCCATTTGTTTTAATACATCAATGATACTGTGAGTGCATTGTAGTGCTGCTTACCTGTTGGAGGCGCTATATCAAATAAAAATATACTGTGCATATTGGACTTATAATTTCAAAGTGAGAATATCAGGGGAGGTTTTGTATCACTTTAACCTATTCAGAGGCTGAATTTTTAACTATTTTTTTCTTGGTTTATTCAGGGTAAAGAACCGAGTTTCTATTCATCGGCATTTCCTAATCTTACTGACATGTTTCCTAGTGCCTCAGGTTGCACACCTGACAGAGCAGATATCCGTCTTATTTTTCATAGTGTCGTCTGCCAATACGATTTGAGCATTAAGAACCCATGGCATCTTAGCGTCTGCTTGGTATGTCAGGATATAGACGCTATATAGGACTGTATAGGAGGGCTGGCTTTGGAATTTTGCCGCCTGTAGGCACTTACCGTTTTTGGCACCCAGGGCTCCTCTTCTTGCAGCGTCGACGCGTTTCCATGACAACGGGACACCATGTGATGTGATGGCAACGCGTCTCCATGTGCCGCGACGCTGCAGGAGTAGGTAAGAGACCTTTACAGAGGCCCTACGCACTCCCCCCGGTAATCAGCTTAATTTTGGTGAGAACGGGCATCTGTAACCCGCGGCACCGCCCCCCTGAAATTTGTCGCTCCAAGGATTTTGCCGCCCTAGCCCCGGGCCTAGTAAGCTTGTGCATTAATATGGGCCTGTTGTATAGGACTTTCTGCTTCACAACTAAGTGGGTGCGCTTCCTGCGCCGTGCGTCCGCGCGGCAGTTCTAGTTGGCTGAGGTTAGTCAGCCTTTCTATAATGGGGCCGCGCGCACGGCAGTGAGCGTGGAACCGGCCGACAGGGGAGAAAATTAGGAAAATAATGATTTTGCGCCGCTACACCGCGGAAATGTATGTATATATATGTGTGTGTATGTATGAGTGTGTGTATGTACAATATTAATAATTTATTCCAACGTATTTATTTAGTTATTATAAACCACACACACACACACACACACACACACACACACACACACACACACACACACACACACACACACACACACACACACACACACACACACACACACACACACACACACACACACACACAGCTCCTATTTATATTCTAATATCACACATATCCTGTAATAACCTGTATTAACACACACACACACACACACACACACACACACACACACACACACACACACACACACACACACACACACACACACACACACACACACACACACACTATTACGGACCTGGGGGACTTATTTTAAGCATAATTAGGGACTTATTTTACATCTCTCAAAGCAGCCAATTTGGCCATTTTTGGACAAAATTCCCCATTGACATCAGTGGACAATTTAGGCGGAAAACAGCCCAATCTGCAGTTTCGTCAGATGCAGAATAAGTCCCTAATTATGCGTAAATGTATCTTTTTATCTTTTTCACGTAACACACAGTTATTTTAGCCTAAACAGATTTATGCTTCTGAATCATACTTAGGCATATGTGATTTTTTTTTTAAATATAAGGAAAAACATACCACAAAACATAATCACCAGCCCTTTATCCCCTGTACCCAATTTGCCAACTCTATCTGTCCATGAAATGTCTTTGAATTGACTGTTTAACCCCTGTTCTTTTAATGTAACCATGTATTTTTTTTTTAACTCTGTGCCCAGGACATACTTAAAAATGAGAGGTAACTCTCAATGTATTACTTCCTGGTAAAACATTTTTATAAATAAAATAAAAAATTGACTAAAAAACTATGATGTCAGGGGAGCTTTGTGGCTCAGCCTCAAAAGTGCTAAAAGTCTTGAAACGCAGAATAATCAGCTCCATACTATCAGTCCTACCCCAACTCACATCTCACAATATAATCATAAGCGATATAATACACAGTATTACAGAATCTGAGTTGGCAAAAGTTATGTTAAAGTGTTTCAAATTCCTTGTTGGAACTAACATGCAAAGTGCGTTGTATATCACTTTGCTGTATCAATATGTAAATGTAGTTATTATGTATTCAGTCTCATTGAAATAGAAATGAAAAGGCGACACTATTTCTTCAATATGGTTCAGTAACCCCTTTCACACTGAGTTTACTGTTGCTCAGTTGGAGTTTGCCAATGCCCGCTCCTGTCAGCCCTTGATGATTATAGAGGGATTTAATTATAATTGAAAAAGAAAAAAATCTAATCCAAAAATCAATTTTGCATAGAATTTAATAACGTGTCGAAGTTCTAAATGATATATTGTACCATCTAAAGTGAAATACAGGAGCAATACTTCAAGAGACAAAGCATTCAACAACACTATAGAACATGATTTCTCTCCAGTTACGTTTTCAGAAGCAATGTCCACTGTAATCACAATATTAGTGATAATCACTGCAAGTTGTAGTAGGGCCTTATAATTGCGGAGATTCATTTAAAATGTTATGTCAACTGATTTCTTTTATTTTGCATATTTGTTTATGGAGAATAATGAACTAAGAAATGGAACTAGATCTCCCATTTCATGAATTATTTATAGTTTTTTTTCCCTGGATTATAATTCTTGTCTGGGGAAAAGAACATGGCGGACATATCTGCCTCACTCTGGTGAGCCAATAGAAAGACACAACATCATCAGGACTTGATATGGTAGCTTTCTATTGGTTGTCACAGGAAGCCATATTCTCTTTGTTAATATATCAATGAATACATTAAATTGCTAATATCTCAGTACAGTAACTGGGGGTCTCCCCGCTCTGGTTCAGATTCTGAAAAAGAAAATACATATGTAAATAATTTGCCATTCATCTTTCCATCCATAAAATAGGAATCTGTTTCTACTGCCGACATTTGACAAATTTCCCCCTCAAATTGAATATAAAGGTGATGATGAAAAAAACGCAAGCTCGTAACTAAATGTTAATGGATAAAGTAAAGATCTCAATGAATAATTTATCAACGAACGCAGAAACAAAGTCTAGCAACATTCACACAAAGAACGCCAGTGACTGAAAAGATGCATTTTATTTGGTTCAGGATTGGTGATAATATAAATGTACTGTATCTCTACATTTATAAGCTGTTATCCGTCACCTCTGGCTGTACAGCGTGTCCCGACTCCCTTTGGGCTCCCAGGTTGTGGTAGGGTGTGGTAATCCCGGCGTTTTAAGCGGCACAGGAGACTGGATTTGATCTTACGCTCCAGAAGGCGGGGAGTGGAGACACGAGGGGTATTGTGTGTGAGTTTCTTAGCTTGGGTTTGGGTATCAACATCGGGACTCTGAGTATGAGATCCTCGGTCAGAGGTGGCCAACTGCAGTCCTCAAGGGCCACCAACAGGTCAGGTTTGAAAGATATCCCTGCTTCAGAACAGGCGGCTCAATCCGCCTGTGCTGAAGTAGGGATATCCTTCAAACCTGACCTGTTTGGTGGCCTTGAGGACTGCAGTTGGCCACTCCTGTTGTAGGATATATTGGGAATGTCGGGCCCTGAATGCTCATGACATGTTTCTGCTGTTAGAAAATATGACAGGATTTTATGGGTAATTCTTCCTTCCTTCCTTTCTTTTTTACCCGAAGCTATACTAACTTAATACTGCTACTACTACTTAATACTACTAATATGACAGTACATTCCAGTACATTCCTGCATCAATGTTCAGTTAATAATTGCATTTTTTCTTGATGAAATAGGGGCTTGATCTGTATGTGCAAAAGAGGCCGATTACCCCATTTTCAACCCAAATTCCTTTTTTAAAGACAATGGAGAATTTCGTCCAAAAACAGCGGGATCGGTGCTTCAGCGGATATAAAATATGCCCCTTAGAATACAGTAAAAACCTACATGGCATGAAACTGGCAAATACTGTATATCACACCGGTAAATATTTGTCCTTTTATAGTGTAAAATACTTTCCCCCCTTGTTTCGGCTGCCTACGTTGTACAAAAACCCCTAGACATCTTACCTTGGAAAATATTATAAAGTTGCACGTTGATTTTTCGGTTGAGCAGTTCCTTTTTGCCCACGCTAACAATGTCACATATTTAGCATTTCTCAAAACTTATTTAAAAGGAGCCGTGTAAAAGAAATAGTCACCGACCGTCCTTAAAACAGACTCGGGGTAAGCCACCTTTCATTTCCGATCCCGAATGTTACGGGCAAGTAGGCATTTTATGGAAGGAAACCTATATTTTATTTATTTTTGGCTGGCAAATGGTTCATGTTTTAGTAAAAACCAATAAAGTGGGTTTATTAGACGAGCGAGGTTTATACGTTGGTAATTTCTGCGCGTTGTTTGCATGCTCGGGGTAAGGAGTTCTTCAAATTAAATTTCATGCTTGCATGTGTTTCTATGATCTGCTGCGTGTATAATCTCTGAGTGGAAAACTCCACTGAAAATAACTGGATTACCCTTTCTGCTGCACCGTCTGAAGTCTCGTCGGGAGATATCGCTGCTTCTCTGTGATCTAGGCCAAGCCACCGGAATCAACATGACAAGCGTTGAAAGGCAAGCCTCTGGGTGGCGCCCTCTGCCTTCATGGCCGTTCGGCCGTGCAAACAGACTATACACTATATACCCACTTTCACTCTGGATAAAAAGGGCTTCGAATGTTGGCAGCGAACGAATGTTTGACCTTTGCATAAACTGCTTTGTAAACGTTTTGCCATTGCTTTTTTTTTCCTCTCTAAGTAAGAACCATTGTTTTCTTTACACGATTGAGTATACTCTCCTTACCGTTGCCTCGAGCGCCATTTTGTTTCAGATTTTATTCACCACCGTGGACAATGCTGTAGTTAGTAAACAGTACTCTCTAGTGCTCAACTACAGTCCACAAGCCCCCCTCCAACAGGTCAGGTTTTCAGGATATCCCAGCTTCAGCACAGGTGGCTCAATCAGAGGCTCAGTCAAAGATTGAGCAACCTGTGCTGAAGCAGGGACTGATTGAACCACCTATGCTGAAGCTGGGATATCCTGAAAACCTGACCTGTTGGGGGGGGGTGTGGGGGGTGGGCTTGAGGACTGGAGTTGAGCAAGACTGCTCTTGTGTTATATAAAAGCTAATGAAAGGTGAGCTGGCACTCTCAAATATCTGCTTGCACCTGGGGCTGGTTCCTAGCGGGGTCCACGCGTATATTTCAGACCAATTCTTGTTCTGAGTATACAGTAAATAAAAGTACCACGTGTGATGCATTTGCATGTCTCAGACAGGTCTGCAACCCTGCCTTTCCTCATTATCGCTTAGCAAACAGTGCGTACAACTGCTGCAAGGGATTCTGGGTAATGACATGCATGTTCTAAGTATATAACAGATAGCAAGGGCACACAGGGGGTAGTGAGCACGCAAGCTAAGCTGCTTATTTTATTTCCTCATCAGTGCAGAATGATCACACACACACACACACAAGTCCCCTTTACTGTATACAAGTTAACACATTTATAATTGGTAATACGAATTTAAATTAAAACGGTACTTTTTTAAATTATTTTTTTAGCCCAACTAGTTTTTAATATTTAATTTTTGTCAGTTAAAGCAGCAATTTACCCCAATTTAAAACATCCCCCTGTTTTTCTCTTATTATTTTTAAATGCAAAGCGTGTGCCAATGTTTGACTCTACATTCTTACGTAAACTGGCAATCGTTGGGTGCTCCTGTTATACACCGTAAAAATCCTGACTGTGTGCCTAAGATAACGTCGCCTTTCAGTTTCATTCAATCCTTCAGTCAGTGTAACTCAGCAGCTACAATGTATCCGTATATTACTAAGGTAACATTATCTATTGTTACAGTTTACAGCTCAAACTGCTGGGAATATGGGCAACAAATGATCACAAACAGGAAAATGTTAAGAAGATCTTTCAATGTTTAGTAGGTGTGCTAAAACCTGCCATAAAAATCAAAGGATGCGTCAAAACTCATTAAAATGGCATTAAGCGTTGAATCAAATAAAAAATAAAAAAACAGTCACTATTATCTAAAAATACGGAACTGATTTTTTTTAAACATAAGATTTCACATGTTTTGCTGCTTTAAGAAAGATAAATGTTTAAAACACCCCGATGAAATGGATATTTAAGTCAAACCCTGTTTTACGTTAGAAAATGACTCACTGTGAGGCCTGAGAATTACCCGAAAACCGTGACCGATTTTACTGTGCATCTAAAGTAGGACAAAGAATGTTCTAGAACAGAGGAGGCCAACTCCAGTCCTCAGGAGCTACCAACAGGTCAGGTTTTCAGGGTATCCCTGCTTCAGCACCGGTGGCTCAATCAGTGGCTCAGTCATAAACTGAGCCACCGGTGCTGAAGCAGGGATACCCTGAAAACCTGACCTGTTGGTAGCTGTTGAGGACTGTAGGTGGTTACCCCTGTTCTAGATTGTGTGTTTTTATGGAACATGAACAGCAGGGCTATTACAGTTCAAGCAACCATTGAAAAGCTCGGAGGAATCTTAGGCTACGGCCCTAGTACCTGCGCTGCACGCGCGTCTGCGAGGCTGGCGGTGCGTGCAGCCGAGTCCCCTGGTCTGCAGTGAGCTGCAGGGTGAAAGACACGGGGGAGTAATGGGGCGCAGCCGTGACGTCACCCGGGAGGTTCGTCCTCATTGGCTGAAACGCCGGGGTGTGTGGCCTAGCGCTCCGTCGCGACTCCTGCTCTCAATTTTCTTGAGAGCAGGAGTTTCTGTCGGCGCCGCGCGGTGCCCCCCCCCCTCGCAGCGGGCCCGGCCCCATTGAGGGGAGGGCTCTTGTCCCTGTAGCGTCTGCCACAGCGGGCGCTGCAGTAGCCAGCGGGGACCTGGCCTTACCCAGTCGTCAAACTTCAAGGATGCAAATGAATGAGATTTGGGAATGTTTAACCAAAAAATACTATTGTAATTAAAAAACAAAAACAAATGGCTTCTGTCAGTGAGACGCCACTCAAACCTATGAGCTGCTGATGCTAACAATCAGTGAGAATGGCTCCAAATTAGGGAGACTCGCTGATGATCAATAAGAGTTTATAGTGTCTGAACCACAAGATAAGATAATAGGTCTACTCTGATAGTTCTACATGTCATGTTCAGAATGGGAACAAATCACTCTTCCCTTGTGGCTAAAAATAGTGATGCTGAGTATATCTGTACACTACCGGTATCAGCTCCCGAAAACGCTCTCTCCCCTATAATTGTCAATGTTTGTCGTTTTGTTCTCCAATGCAACTACAACACACATCACTGCGAAATGCTCAAAGAACTAGATTGGTCATCACTAGAGTCTAGGCGCAAAGTTCACCTTTCCTGTCTCACCCTCAAATACTTTCTGGGCAAGCTACCCAGCTACCTGAACAAGCTCCTCACCCCTACCACATGCAGTACCTATCACCTGAGATCAGACTCCAAAAGACTATTCATGGTCCCAAGACTCAACAAAGTATCCGGACGTTCCTCCTTCTCCTTCCGTGCACCCCAAAACTGGAACAACCTACCAGAGACTCTCATATCCACCACCAGCTTAAGTTCTTTCAAATCTAAGGCTGTCTCACACTTTAATCTGGTCTGTAACTGTTTCATACGCTCATAATATATATTTTCTTTAACTGTGCATGCAATGTCTTGTATATAATGTATACCTTGTTCATTTATGAAACTGTATTTGTAACCATGTATTATTTTGTTTTACTCTGTGCCCAGGACATACTTGAAAACGAGAGGTAACTCTCAATGTATTACTTCCTGGTAAAATATTTTATAAATAAATAAATAAATAAATAAATTAAATGTGTCACTCAGCTGCCATTAAGCCTGTAAGGCAGGGCTGCACAACACGCGGCCCGCGGGCCGCATGCGGCCCGCCTGGCCTCTCTGTGTGGCCCTCAATGAAATTTAAAAAAAACAAAAAAACTTTGAAAAAAAAAAATTTTGAAAAAAAAACTTTGAAAAAAAAAAAATTTGAAAAAAAAATGGCGCCGATTCCCTGCGGTCCCGGCGCGGCCCGCTCCACCCCCCCCCTTCCCTGCTCCCAACGTGGGGCGGAAGCATGGCCCCCCTGGAAATATGCAGAGGCAGCTGAGCCGCGGCCCGGGATTGGATGGGAGGCGGGGCTAGCAGCAGCCACGCTCTCCCGCGCTTTTGCACACCAGCCAGTGCAGCACCTGGAGCTTCTGTCTATTTCATTACCTCACCAGTGGCCGCATAAGGTAGGGACCCGTGGGACCAGGGAGATGTGGGGGAGAGAGGGGGCAAAGAAGCTTGGGTGGGCGAGGGAGATTGGGGGTGGGGGGAGGTTGGGTGGGGGGGGGGAGGGGGCAGGGGCCGCCACGTGCCCTCCCGCTCTCCCGCTGTAACTCCCCATCCGGCACCCAGACTCTCCCTCTGGCCCTCCCTCCTGCACCCCGGCAGTGTGGTCGCATAGGCAGGGAGTGGGACCCGTGGGACCAGGGAGAGATGGAGATGCGGGGGAGAGAGGGAGATTGGGGGGGGGGGGGGGTGGCAAAGAAGCTTGGGGGGGCGAGGGAGATTGAGAGATGGGAGATGCAGGGGGGGGGGAGATGGGAGATGCAGGGGGGGAGTGAGATGGGAGATGCAGGGGGGGGGAGTGAGATGGGAGATGCAGGGGGGGAGTGAGATAGGAGATGCAGAGGGGGGGAGAGATGGGAGATGCAGAGGGGGGGAGAGATGGGAGATGCAGAGGGGGGGGGGAGAGATGGGAGATGCAGGGGGGGGAGTGAGATGGGAGATGCAGGGGGGGGAGTGAGATGGGAGATGCAGGGGGGGAGAGATGGGAGATGCAGGGGGGGAGAGATGGGAGATGCAGAGGGGGGGGGAGAGATGGGAGATGGAGGGGGGGGGGCAATGAGATGGGAGATGCAGGGGGGGGGAGAGATGGGGAGAGGTGGGAGATGCAGGGCGGGGAGAGATGGGAGATGAAGGGGGGGGGAGAGATGGGAGATGCAGGGGGGAGAGAGATGGGAGATGCAGGGGGGGGGGAGATGGGAGATGCAGAGGGGGGGGGGGGGGGGGGGGGGGAGATGCAGGGGGGGGAGTGAGATGGGAGATGCAGGGGGGGGGGGAGAGATGGGAGATGCAGGGGGGGGAGAGATGGGAGATGCAGAGGGGGGGGAGAGATGGGAGATGCAGGGGGGGGAGTGAGATGGAAGATGCAAGGGGGGGAGAGATGGGGAGAGATGGGAGATGCAGGGGGGGGGGGAGAGATGGGAGATGCAGGGGGGGAGAGATGGGAGATGCAGGGGGGAGAGATGGGAGATGCAGAGGGGGGGGAGAGATGGGAGATGCAGGGGGGGGAGTGAGATGGGAGATGCTGGGGGGGGAGAGATGGGGAGAGATGGGAGATGCAGGGGGGGGAGAAATGGGAGATGCAGGGGGGGGGGGAGATGGGAGATGCAGAGGGGGGGAGAGATGGGAGATGCAGGGGGGGAGAGATGGGAGATGCAGAGGGGGGGGAGAGATGGGAGATGCAGAGGGGGGGGAGAGATGGGAGATGCAGGGGGGGGGAGTGAGATGGGAGATGCTGGGGGGGGAGAGATGGGGAGAGATGGGAGATGCAGGGGGGGAGTGAGATGGGAGATGCAGGGGGGGGGGAGATGGGGAGAGATGGGAGATGCAGAGGGGGAGAGATGGGAGATGCAGGGGGGGGAGAGATGGGAGATGCAGGGGGGGAGAGATGGGAGATGCAGGGGGGGAGAGTGATGGGAGGTGCAGGATGATGATGAGGTGCTGGAGGAGAGACGATGATGATGATGATGATTTTACCTGTGCGGCCCAATTTTTTTTTCCTTGGAGCATTTCGGCCCTCTGCACTTTACGAGTTGTGCAGGCCTGCTGTAAGGTAACAACCAAATAACAGAGGAGTTCTTCATTTTTGTTGGTCTACAAAAAGGTGTAAAGAATATTTTAGTGGGCGGTAGAGGTTACTCATAATTATTTAAGGTCTATTACAAATGTTTGGAGCATGGAGGTGTGTACTGATTCAATAAGCAGCATTAAATCAGGGAAGATAGCATTGAGTTACCCACAATGGACATTATTTTCCATGAGTTAATGACTGGCCAAGGTAATTATATGCAAAAATAAGGGCCGTACTTGGACCTCTTGCTGTTGCTTAAACGTCACGGTATTTAAGGATAATGCTATGTTTTCTTGCAATAACATGTTGCTACAGTATCAAAGTCTTGGCGTTTCTCCCATCCAGATCCTGAAATAGGGCTTGGAGGGGAGTGATTACCATGACTAGATGTAAGTTAATTAAGTAAACATTTATCAATTTAAAAATATTTATATTTCCCCTTAATAGCCCAAGGGGGAGTTTAGGCTACAAATAGATTAATATATACCTACACTACACTAACCTGTTATGCAAAATATGGGGTTAACCCCATCTCCCTTGGTTCGTCACCCACCCCACCCCAACACACCTCAACTCCCCCCTCTATAACAAAAAAACGTACAGTCTTATATGTCAGAGCCGGCTAATAGGGCTGTAGGCCACGATCCCAATAAAAACATAAACATCCCCCTCAAAATATTAAAACATAACATTTAATAAATATAATAATAAATATAAAATGGTCATTAACCACTTGAGTGCCAGTAAAGCTACCTATGCCCTCTGACGGAGAGTCTAGAGGAGACTTAATGAAAAAGATAAAGCCACACTTACCCCATTCATGTTGGACTCCTCTAAGCTCTTCAGGGTCCAGGATCTCCAGGAACTTATCCAGAAAGGTAACCCAATGGGCCGACGCACAACCACAAAAATAAAAAGCCCCAAATAATATCTCCAGAAAGTTTAAAAAAATAATCAACTCTTCAGCACTTGATGGACCAAAGAAAAAAGAAAACGGATAAAGAAAAACCAGCACAGGAAACATTAACAGCCAAGCCCTCAAATGATGACTAATCCTAGGCCAGATGGCTTACCCAACTTGACGTCATCCATGTCCTTTGAAGCCTGATCCTCAGTCTTGATTGAAGGTATATTGGACCTCTTTGTAGCCCTTAGTGGCCACCTAGCCATGGGTTGCCCAAGACTAGTTGGCCACTTGGCTTACTAAGTGGTTAATATATTAAAAAACAGATAAACAATTATGTCATGAACTTCTGCTATTTTAGATTTTCATTTTCTCATAAGACAGGGGGCTCTCAACTCCAGCTCCCCCTCTACCCCCCCAAAAAAGGTCAGTTTTTAAGGCTATCCCTGCTTCAGCACAGGTGGCTCAGTCAAAGATTGAGCCACCTGTGCTGAAGCAGGGATATCCTTAAAACCTGACCTATTGTGGAGTTTTGAGGACTGGAGTTGAGGACCTCTGTCTTAAGTCACACTTAACGCCAACGTCCGGCTTGACTTTAATAACCTAACATAATTTTCCAGTATTAATATTAACAGATCGTAGCGAATAAGGTATGCATATAATGACAGCTCATTTGCATATAATGTTCACGAGTAGCCATTATATTTATGCTATGCTTTGTACAGGAGAAAAAACGAGATAACGTTACATTATTTTCTTTAGCGAATACTACGTTACTATAAACGTAACATTAACTTAGGTTAATGTCCTGTAACATAGCCTTACCGAGCTTACTAAATCTTTGCCCCAGTATTTTATTGAAGTATTTTCATACTCAAGGGTAGTATCTAGAAGATGACATTCTGCATTAAGGATTACTATTGTTAAAGAACTTTGGGACCCAGGACGGGAACTGTTCCTTGTCCTGTAACAATCCATTGTATTTTCCGTTTCTTTATAATTGCTTTTTATCTTTTCTTTCTGGTCTTATAGCTCCAAAGTTGGCCTTTTCCCTGTGACATAGACCAGTGGTTTCCAACCTTTTCTTTGGTTAAGGAACCTTATGTGAAATTCTGAGGAACCCCAACCCTCTCTAATAGGGCGTCTGAGATCAGATGCATTGTAAGGAACCCCGACCCTCTCTAATAGCGCGTTTGTGATCAGATGCATTGTAAGGAACCCCAACCCTCTCTAATAGCGCGTCTGAGATCAGATTCATTGTAAGGAACCCCAACCCTCTCTAATAGCGTGTCTCAGAACAGATGCATTGTAAGGAACCCCAACTCTCTCTAATAGCGTGTCTGAGATCAGATGCATTGTAAGGAACCCTAACCCTCTCTAATAGCGCGTCTCAGATCAGATGAATTGTAAGGAACCCCAACCCTCTCTAATAGCGTGTCTGAGATCAGATGCATTGTAAGGAACCCCAATCCTCTCTAATAGCGCGTCTGAGATCAGATGCTTTGTAAGGAACCGCAACCCTCTCTAATAGCGTGTCTCAGAACAGATGCATTGTAAGAAACCCCAACCCTCTCGAAGATGAGGGATGAAATCGTGGCTTCTTATTGGACGCCCGTCTGGGGAGTGACACCAGGAAACGACAAACAAGGCAGTTCCCGGAGCTAAAAATAGCTGGGATATAATGGGATAGATGGGATCGCTGCTGTATAATAGATTTAAGGGGTAATTCAATGTATTTTGAAGCGCCTGCGAAAAAAATCCCTATTCAATTCAAGGAGGGGTGCGATTGTCCGCTTTGCAGTGTATTAAATTACCTCCTTGGCTCACATTGGGGACTCGTAATGGGGAGAGGTCGTTAATTAGGATGTTTCTGCGCACTTCTCCCCACCCCGTCCCTGTACCAGGACCAAATATGATAACAAGAAGCAGAGCGAGGGAGGGGGGGGGGGGGGGTTGCATGTGCAAACTCTTGCTGAACACACAATAACCACACACAACTATCTAATTTTAGGAAGAATTGATGAAGGAAATTGAACTTACCAATGACCAGCGAATGAGATGCAGCTCACAATGTAATCATTATTTAAGTAATATTCCCTGAAGGACAGGGTTATTATCTGGACGTTAACGCTTTCCATGCTGGAGGCGCCGGCGAAGCATCGCTGCACCATCTGGCAGTGAAAGGGTTATTGCAAGGGATGAGAACCCACACGGGCATTAATGGGCAGGCAGTGCTGTGTTATGAGGGGATTGTTAACCCCTTCAGTGCCACAAAGGAGCAATTCATGCAATATCCTTACATGGGTTTTGTTTTGTTTTTTAAACAAAATCCGTTCTGTAGCATTACATTTTTTTTTTAATTCAACTCTTAATGCTATTTTTAATGAGTTTTAATATAATGAGCATCCTTTGCTTTCTATAGCAGGTTTTATCCCACCTCCCCAGCAGTGCAAGATCTTTGTAACACTTCCCTGTTTGTCATAATTTGTTGCCAATATTCCCAGCAGTTTGTGCTGCAAACTGTAACAATAGATAATGTTACCTTTGTAATTATAAAGATACATCTCATACCACACTGATTGGGGGGCGGGGGGAAGAGCTACCCAAACTTGTCACATCCGGCTCAACGGCCGGAACAGAAAACTGACCACATGATTGCTTGATGAGGGGTGCCGGAGAGCCGGTGACCGTGGAGACGGCACAAACCTCTGGCACTGAAAGCGGTAATATTATAGGCTTTATTTTTGCATTATTAGATTTTGTGTCTTTCTCAAAGCAAAATGAGGAAGGAATTCTCAAACTCTAAGTGACGCAAACATGTTTGTGGTTGAAACTCCCTCGCCGTGTGAGATCCCTAATTACTGGCTATGCCCCCCACCCACCCACGGCCAGTAATTAGGGATCTCACTCGGGCGAGGGAGTTTCAACCGCGAACATATTTGCGTCACTCAGAGTTGTGAGAATGTCTTCGCATTTTGCTTTGAGAAATGTTTCACAATGTGAGACTTAAATGCACTATTTTTTCCAATGTGCAATTTTTTTTTACTTTTGCCGCCATTTTGTAAAAATTACATTAAATAATGGAACGCGTGACCCGACGCCATTTTGTTCTGTGTTGGAATTTGCAATGTACTTTGACTTTTGACTTTAATGCCTGGTAACTGTTTTGCGAAACTTGCCGGTTTCAAAACATTTGTAGTGAAAAGAACCCGGCAAATATAGAATAAGTAGCTGTCATCTTCATTGAACATTGGTTGCACTCGATGGATATACTGCATGTCTTTTTTCAACCTCATCTACTATGTAACTATTTTGCTATGTCATTATGTAACCCTTGTCAGGTGCTGATTTCTGATTAATCCTTCCCTGTGAGGCAGTCTTGGTACAGTAGTTCCTATAACTATAATGATTTTTTCTCTGATTCCCATTTTCCCTCTACCAGCACGAGAACTCTACATAGTTACACAGTTACACAGTTACATAGTAGATGAGGTTGAAAAAAGACGTAGGTCCATCAAGTTCAACCTATGCTAAATTTAGACGACAGATACTTTATCCTATATCTATACTTACTTATTGATCCAGAGGAAGGCAAACAAAAAACCCCAGTGACATATCATCCAATGATATCTCATAAGGGGAAAAATACATTCCTTCCTGACTCCAAGAATTGGCAATCAGATTACTAACTGGATCAACATCTTTCCCATGTTTACTTATTTGGTATATCCCTGTATACCTTTCCTTTCTAAAAAAAATGTCCAACATTTTTTTGAACAAATGTATTGCATCTGCCATCACAGTCTCCACGGGTAATGAATTGCACATTTTAACTGCCCTTACTGTAAAGAACCCTTTCCTTTGTTGCTGATGAAATCTCCTTTCCTCCAACCTTAAGGGATGACTCAGAGTCATTTGAAAGCTCCTTGTACTGTCCCCGAATATATTTGTATATAGTTTTCATATCCCCTCTTATACGCCTCTTTTTAATGTAAATATATCTAATTTAGCTATCCTCTCCTCATAAGTTAGATTGTCCATCCCCTTTATTAATTTGGTGGCTCTTCTCTGCATTCTCTCTTTTCCAAGGAGTGGTGCCCAAAATTGTACTCCATATTGAAGGTGTGGTCTTACTAATTCTTTATAAAGGGGCAAAATTATGTTTACTTCCCTTCCATCCATTGCCCATTTAATGCAAGATAAGATCTTGTTTGCCTTTGCAGCTACTGCATGACTCTGGGCACTATTGCTAAGCCTGCTGTCTACCAGCACTCCTAAATCCTTCTCCATCAAGGATTCCCCCATTTATCCCCATTTAACCCTTCTATCTTTGAGTTGATGATTTCCCAACACCACCATCCACTCTATAATTTATATAATTTAATGCCATTCCCCCCCCCCCCCAAAAAAAAATCCACTAAAATTAGGGTGCATTTGAAGTAATTTGTACATCACCGGAAATAAACGGTTGGTTACATTAAACTAATGTCTGTGACGTATACATACTGTAGTGCGGACGACCTTCCTATTGTCTGTTTCTTTTAACATATTTGTACTTTTTTGTCGTGCTATGTAATTGTGCTTCCTCCCACATTGTACTGCGCTGTGGACATGTTGGCGCCATACCGATAAAAGAATAATGATAATATACGCTCTGTCAGCATTACCAGCAATTGACTTATATTTCTCTGACATGGTTCACTCTTTTCTCCCCACCAGTCTTTCTTCAATCCTGTTTAATCTTCTCTTTCCAATTTTCGCATTATCTTCCTTAGCGTCTCTTTTTGTCTCTGTTTTTTTAAGCTCCCGTCTCTTGGAGGCACCTTACATAACCTACATATCTACACAACAGCACTCGTTTTTCTCAACAGTTTTGTTTACTATAATATCTACCTATCCCTTCACCAAAGCAATGCTGTGTTGTATATTCTGTTGTTATGCTGTTCGGAGCCGAACCCAGAAAAGGTATTGAATAAACTGGTTTAAGTGGTAGAGAAGTGGGTACATGTTTGAGTGCTTTCATTCAATTAACTTCAACATATATACTTAACTAGAACTATGCATGGTGGAACAATCCTAAATCGGTACCTAACAAGACCCCCCAGCATTGTAATCCAACAGATGAAATAATGTAGAATGAAATGCAATAAAAATGTTCACCAGAAAAATGTGTACATCAAAAAAAAGTTCCTCCCTCTATGTGTAGCTAGCCTTGGGATGTTAGCATATGGCATATAGCGATCTACAAATATACCTTGTACACAGTGTTTAAATAACAACTATATAAAGTATTGTAATATAAAGAGATCCATTGAATAGTGACATAAATATGTGACTATAAAATAAAATATATGATATAACAAGTGAAACTAAAGTGCAATATAACACTAATAAACAGTGAATATATGAGTAAGCAATCAGTGAACTTTAAAGTGCAATTAAGCACTGTAAAAATATTTATTAATACTAAAAAATCCCTGACTCAAACCCAAAAAGGAACCGTCTCCTTGGTCCCAAACACATACAGATTTCTCACAAGTGAGGGGAGAGGTAGATGATGTCATACAGGTGGGAGAGAAGAAAACAGAAAAAAAAAACGATCGGGCAATATTGCAACATACGGTGTGTGGTTTCTGTGGTCTGGGGTTTATCCGAAGTGCAGAGAAAATGCCAAAAATGCACAAAGCAGCACCCTGCCCAGAGAAATAGGGAAACGGGTGGTATCAAAAATCGAAATGTATTTCCCAACCTGCATTACAAAAAGGAGGTGTGAACCCTCCTACGCGTTTCACACAAACGTGCTTTATCTGAACTGTTAACTGCAATCAATCTCGCGGGGAAACTGAGACAAACGCAATAGTGCAGATGGTATAACATATATTTTATGTAGACAAAATGAAAACATGCACACTCACATAAATAGAACCTTTAAAACATTTTGGAGAAAAATCTCCTAAATTCCAGTCTTGCCGCGATCTCACCGCCTCCACTGCCTTTCGACGTCACTCTCGGCCCCTCACGTGATCGCTCAATGTGCACTCCTGGATCCAGCCGTCTGGGAAACAAATACGGGTCACATCCGTTCTGCTTGCAAACCAGGAACTTGGGAACTCAACGCGTTTCGCTGATGCACTCGGCTTCCTCAGGAGTAACAAGATCGAACGAGACCCACAGCACTCTAATTCAACAGATTAAATAACGAAGAATAAAATGCAATAAAAGTGTTCGTCAAAAAAATGTGTACATCAAAAAGTACCTCCCTCTATGTGTAGCTAGCCTTGGGATGTTAGCACGTAGCATATAGCATATAGCATCAACAGTATCTATTATACCCCATCTGGGTAGACCACAGTGGTTCGGAGTCTCAGAAATCTCACCCCGCCACCCGTGCACCACCCATGCATCACCATACACAACCACCTATTGGAAACACCACGTAAGCAACCAACTCTGGGACAAAGCGCGACTCAGAGTGAAATGCGTTGGAGGGAGCCTTCACGGTCCTCCATTTTTTTTTATCCTATGTGCCAATAAAGATTTTTGGATGATAATTTTGCTCTCCAGCCCATTCTTCTTTCCCAGAGCTGCGCACCATGATTCCTCTGTTTTGTTAACTAGAACTATATCTAATCTAAATACAACTCTCAATGATCATCTTTTAGATGACACAAATGAGTAATGGAGATAGAAGTCCTGAAGAGCTTATTCAATAAATGCTGAAGTGCAACCTGCAGTTTTAGAAAGATTTCAGTATGATTGGCACCTGCTCTTATTGAATAAGGGCTTTAATATCAGACATTAACTGAAATTACCAATTTTACCCTGAGTTGGGGTCAGAACCTTAAAAGAACTCTTTCAACAAATGTTACCTCTCATTGGCTGGAAAGTATGCTGTAACTCAGGGGTGGGCAACTCCAGTCCTCAAGACCCCCCAACAGGTCAGGTTTTCAGAATATCCCTGCTTCAGCACAGGCTCAGTCAACTGAGCCACTGATTGAGTCAGTATATAGGGAACCATGTTAAAAATGGTTTTGAAGCAAAAGGTGGCACTGTGTGCTCATTTGCATGTCATTTCCCAGAATCCCTTGCTGCAGTGGAAGTGCTGTGTGCTGGGTGATAATGGTGAAAAGCGGGGTTGCAGACCTGTCTAAGACATGTTCTTTTAACACCCAAAGAGAGACGGTTGCATGAATACAAATTTATGCAACTGTTCGGGACCCTTAGCGGTGGCCTAAACAGAGATTGAAATTTTATGAGTCATTACTGACACAAGTGAACTCTCTTCCCATGAGCGCTTAAGGCCATGTCTGCTATATGTATGCACACACAGCTGTCTCTTACACATACTAATACTCCCGGTTTTTCCATCCCTATACACCAATAGGGACCACATAGTATCCACACACACTTTTAGTTGTGCTACTATCTCTCACATTTCCACACCTACCCACACCATTTATATTAACTCCCACTCCACCACACACCTTTTGTAAAGCACTGTATACACTGTGGGCTCTTCATTAATTTATATTCACACAGATACACACACACTCTTACATCACTTACTTTCAGGAACCATTTAACATAAATCACCATAGCCATAAATCTAGCCATAAATCACATCCACACACGGGGAAGGACCAGCACAGATAACATTCCAATAGACACTGTTTATAGTATAGCTTTTGCTTGCTTCATTCATTGTAACATCGCCGGAAGAAGAGATCAGTGTATCTCGAAAGCTCGCACAAATAAAAGCTTTTCGTTAGCCACAGAACGGTATCATCTATTTATTTTTAGATTATTGAAGCTCGTCTAACACGGTACTGATACCTCTACATGTATGTATGTATATATATATATATATATATATATATATATATATATATATATATGTATATATATGTATATGTATATATATATATATATATATATATATATATATATATATATATATATATATATATATATTTATTTTTAGTCGAAAAAGGTACCTGAACAGACCCCACATATACAAGGTACCTTAGTCAGGAAAAATTAGGCTATTATGTAAAGTCGTTGACGGTGCTTGGGGATGGAATAAAATTAACACAAAAGATAAGTATCCCACAAAAAGAGCACTCAAGTGTCAACAAAATAATAGAAATGTATTCGACTGGGCCTCTGATTGAGGCACCTGTGCTGAAGCAGGGATATCCTGAAACCTGTCCTGTTGGTGGCCCTTGAGGACTGGATTTGCCCACCCCTGCCCTGCACACTGGCAGGTGTTAAGGATATGGTAGAATTACGTTCATCCATTCAAAAGAACAGCGTCTCTATAAAGCATCTGTCAGAGCGAGCAGTGGGAACGCTGAAATGTTTGAGGAAATAGAGGTTTGGCCTAAATCACACACATCATTGCCAGAAAATATCAGCAGAAAGACATCATTGCGGTAAGATTTATTTTGTTCTACAAAGAAGAAACCATGATTATAGCCAGGCTATCTGTTTAATTGATTGTTTATATATTTAGATCAGGGGTGGCCAACACCAGTCCTCAAGGGCAACCAACAGGTCAGGTTTTCAGGATATCCCAGCTTCAGCACAGGTGGCTCAATCAGTGGCTCAGTCAAAGACCGAGGATATCGTAATACCTGTCCTGTTGGTGACCCTTGAGGACTGGAGTTGGCCGCCCCCTGATTTAGATTCATCCAATAAAACGTTAGTGTCCAAATGGAGAAATATTATTTCTTTGCCCAAAAGGTCAACGCACACATTTCGTCTCCGGCACTTACAAAATTGTCCTACTTTATTCGTCACCCACATGAATGGAATATTTTTTTCGTTCATGAAATGCGAACAGCAGAATATTTTGACCGAAGGTAGGATATGAACGCGCAAAATGTCTTAAAAGGACTTGTAGCGTTAGAGTAAAATACTAAATCCTGATTGTTGCTAATCATTTTGGGAAGCAGCTACCTGCGTGGCTCAGCCTCCCGCAGGCGTGCCTCCGAACGGCATTGTCTGAAGCTGTTATTCAGAGAAGCAGGAGAGAACAGGAAGTATTGTGAGGTCTGGGGGTGGCCATGCAACCTGAAGAAATAAATACACGTTCTTTAAAAAACATCAAACATCTTAATTGTGTGCTTCACTGTGGCATGAACAGCTTCTGAATATAACGTGCTCTGGCCGGCTAATGTGTGTGCGTGTGTAATATTGACCGGTGACTAAATTCTGCCATCAAACATTAAAGACATTTTTTTTTTGTCTTTTCTTCTTAAATAAGTACTGTAAAGTTGTTTTGTAAGTTCATTTTTGGGCCCAAACTTCATAGCAAAATTTCCACGGCAATCATTTTCTAAAGTTTTATTTTACCTAATTATTACTATGTAAAACAGCTAATCGTGTGGTTTTATTGAGTGTGAAAGTCGGATGTGCACCATTTCTGACTCTGATCATATTGTTGCAAATGTTTAATTATAATTATAAAATGTACTTACACTCGGTCCCAATAGGTGGGTAGAAATTGGGTCCCCTATGTGCAAGTTTATATTTTTAAAGCTATAGTAAAAGACCATATATATCAAGCAGTCTTCGGCCTTAAGACACATCCCGTGCTGGAAGACGCCTTACTGCTCATTCAAGTTAATGTATTGTAAGGGCTTAAAGCGCCAGAAGGTATCTTTTGGCAGAAGACTACTACGTAAAAATGGTCCAAAATGCATTCCTAATACACTTCAAGTATATCATATGTATTACAGGTTGTGATGGACCAACCAATACTCGTGGGAAGAGCAAGGCTACTGGGAAGGAGAACTTGGCACCAAAGGGTAAAAAGATAAAAGCCAAACCAACTTGGCCATTGTACTTTAATGGGCCCCAAGCTTCCCCCAACCTGCCACTAACCTACTCCCAACCATGCCACCCCATGTCAATATCAACTGGCTCAGACATTAGGTGTCTACTTCACCAAAGCATTGAGCTGTCATGTTGCTTGGACATGCAGCTTGAGAACCACGCAGCACCCACCATTGACCAGGACTTGGCCTTAAGAAAACCCAATGAGGCCCGCATCACTGAGGTCACAGAAGTGCGTTGTGCATCACCCCCTACAAGCTCTCACATGGCCTCCAACCACTTTGGGGACACACCATTTGGCAGACTCAGGCGGGTTTGAGGAGATAAAGGAACTGCACCACGAGATAGGGGATCTGAGAGAAAGCAACACAAATGTGGCTAGGCAAATAAGTAGCATGGTTTGTGAAGATGTACATGATGCTGTCTGTGATACCTATACACATAGGTACAGCCACCTGTAACGCCCCCTGCACTGACCTACAGCATCACTGGCCCAGCCCGATATTGTATGAATATGGGGAGGAATTCGTTCTGATTACAGATACAGGGGAGCTGATCAGCTGTACAAGAAATTCCACAGTGCTGCAAACATCATCAGTGGTGCAGAGTGAGCGAGGAACATCTTGTCCCTCGGTGAATCTCTTTCATATCCCTTTGGCGGTCATTCCGAATGATCAGCTCCACTGCCTACAGGAAGAAAGCGAAGGGGAGACCCACCATTTTGCACAGCTGTTGTTTTAGGAGAATGTAGGGCACCGACTGTTAATCTCACAGGAAAGAGATTGCTTCCCTCACAATGACCTGGTACAGACTAACGCAGCAGAACTGCTACGTGTGCCCATGTCAGGCAGCTGGAGAGCAAGCTTGTAATGGAATTATTTCAAAATTGATGGTTCACTTCCTCTAGTTTCAAAAAGTATTTATATCAAAGTTACTGTATGTTGCTTAGCAGTTATTTATTTTGTTGTTTCTGTTTATTAAAGTTCAGTGTTGCCGTAAAAAAAAAAAACCAGTACCATGATTCCTTTTATTGATCTTTATTTCTTTCCCCCACCAAAACAATTATTAAAATGAAATGGAGTAAATACATAGAGCAGTGGTTTTAAACCTTTTTTGGTTAAGGAAGCCTATAATTATATAGTGAAATTATGAGTAACCCCAACACTCTCTAACAGAGAGTCTGAGATCAGATGCATTGTAAGGAACCCCAACCCTCTCTTATAGCGCGTCTGAGATCAGATGCATTGTAAGGGACCCCAACCCTCTCTAATAGCGCGCCTGAGATCAGATGCATTGTAAGGGACCCCAACCCTCTCTAATAGCGCGTCTGAGATCAGATGCATTGTAAGGGACCCCAACCCTCTCTAATAGCGCGTCTGAGATCAGATGCATTGTAAGGAACCCCAATCCTCTCTAATAGCGTGTCTGAGATCAGATGCATTGTAAGGAACCCCAATCCTCTCTAATAGCGCGTCTGAGATCAGATGCATTGTAAGGAACCCCAACCCTCTCTAATAGCGCGTGTGAGATCAGATGCATTGTAAGGAACCCCAACCCTCTCTAATAGTGTCTTAGATCAGATGCATTGTAAGGAACCCCAACCCTCTCTAATAGCGCGTCTGAGATCAGATGCATTGTAAGGAACCCCAACCCTCTCTAATAGCACGTCTGAGATCAGATGCATTGTAAGGATCCCCAACCCTCTCTAATAGCGCGTCTGAGATCAGATGCATTGTAAGGATCACCAACCCTCTCTAATAGCGCAGGTAAAAAGGAAGAAGGTGCAAAACCCAAAAGGCTTGTGTCCCTGTGTTTGGAGTTTCAGCAAATCTCCGTCTTTTGGGTTTTGCACCTTCTTCCTTTTTACCTATACTGTTTTGCTCCTGGGTGCATCGCCTATTATATTTGATTTTAGGTTAATTAGGTTGTTTATTATCTTTGTATGGTTGTAGAGCTCTTCTCAGTCATCCCCGCCCCCCCCCCCCCCCTATTCTCTCTAATCGCGCGTCTGAGATCAGACGCATTGTAAATTCTTCTGTATTTGGTACAATTTTCAAATGACCTGAAAATTGCAGGGAGCCCCTTAGGGATGCCGGGGAACCCAAGGGTTCCTAGGAATACTGGTTGAAAAACACGGACCTAGAGTGTTCATGATTGGACAAGTCTTGGCAAACTTGCTTGGATATTATGCAGTACTGTCTACTCTCCCTATACACCCTAACATCCCGCTGCTAATACCTCTCCCTATACACCCTAACATCCCGCTGCTAATACCTCTCCCTATACACCCTAACATCCCGCTGCTAATACCTCTCCCTATACACCCTAACGTCCCGCTGCTAATACCTCTCCCTATACACCCTAACATCCCGCTGCTAATACCTCTCCCTATACACCCTAACGTCCCGCTGCTAATACCTCTCTATACACCCCAACATCCCGCTGCTAATACCTCTCCCTATACACCCTAACATCCCGCTGCTAATACCTCTCCCTATACACCCTAATATCCCGCTGCTAATACCTCTCCCTATACACCCTAACATCCCGCTGCTAATACCTCTCCCTATACACCCTAACATCCTGCTGCTAATACCTCTCCCTATACACCCTAACATCCCGCTGCTAATACCTCTCCCGTTACCCCCTAAAATCCCGCTGCTAATACCTGTCCCTATACACCCTAACATCCCGCTGCTAATACCTCTCCCTATACACCCTAACATCCCGCTGCTAATACCTCTCCCTATACACCCTAACATCCCGCTGCTAATACCTCTCCCGTTACCCCCTAACATCCCGCTGCTAATACCTCTCCCTATACACCCTAACACCCTGCTGCTAATACCTCTCCCTATACACCCTAACACCCTGCTGCTAATACCTCTCCCTATACACCCTAACACCCTGCTGCTAATACCTCTCCCTATACACCCTAACATCCCGCTGCTAATACCTCTCCCTATACACCCTAACATCCCGCTGCTAATACCTCTCCCTATACACCCTAACATCCCGCTGCTAATACCTCTCCCTATACACCCTAACGTCCCGCTGCTAATACCTCTCTATACACCCCAACATCCCGCTGCTAATACCTCTCCCTATACACCCTAACATCCCGCTGCTAATACCTCTCCCTATACACCCTAACATCCCGCTGCTAATACCTCTCCCTATACACCCTAACATCCCGCTGCTAATACCTCTCCCGTTACCCCCTAACATCCCGCTGCTAATACCTCTCCCTATACACCCTAACACCCTGCTGCTAATACCTCTCCCTATACACCCTAACACCCTGCTGCTAATACCTCTCCCTATACACCCTAACACCCTGCTGCTAATACCTCTCCCTATACACCCTAACATACCACTGCTAATACCTCTCCCTATACACCCTAACATCCCGCTGCTAATACCTCTCCCGTTACCCCCTAACATCCCGCTGCTAATACCTCTCCCTATACACCCTAACACCCTGCTGCTAATACCTCTCCCTATACACCCTAACACCCTGCTGCTAATACCTCTCCCTATACACCCTAACACCCTGTTGCTAATACCTCTCCCTATACACCCTAACATCCCGCTGCTAATACCTCTCCCTATACACCCTAACATCCCGCTGCTAATACCTCTCCCTATACACCCTAACATCCCGCTGCTAATACCTCTCCCTATACACCCTAACATCCCGCTGCTAATACCTCTCCCTATACACCCTAACATCCCGCTGCTAATACCTCTCCCTATACACCCTAACATCCCGCTGCTAATACCTCTCCCTATACACCCTAACATCTCGCTGTTAATACCTCTCCCTATACACCCTAACACCCCACTGCTAATACCTCTCCCTATACACCCTAACATCCCGCTGCTAATACCTCTCCCTATACACCCTAACATCCCGCTGCTAATAACTCTCCCTATACACCCTAACATCCCGCTGCTAATAACTCTCCCTATACACCCTAACATCCTGCTGCTAATACCTCTCCCTATACACCCTAACATCCCGCTGCTAATACCTCTCCCTATACACCCTAACATCCCGCTGCTAATACCTCTCCCTATACACCCTAACATCCCGCTGCTAATACCTCTCCCTATACACCCTAACATCCCGCTGCTAATACCTCTCCCTATACACCCTAACATCCCGCTGCTAATACCTCTCCCTATACACCCCAACATCCGCTGCTAATACCTCTCCCTATACACCGTAACATCCCGCTGCTAATACCTCTCCCTATACACCCTTCATCCCGCTGCTAATACCTCTCCCTATACACCCTAACATCCCGCTGCTAATACCTCTCTCTATACACCCTAACATCCCGCTGCTAATACCTCTCCCTATACACCCTAACATCCCGCTGCTAATACCTCTCCCTATACACCCTAACATCCCGCTGCTAATACCTCTCCCTATACACCCTAACATCCCGCTGCTAATACCTCTCCCTATACACCCTAACATCTCGCTGCTAATACCTCTCCCTATACACCCTAACACCCCACTGCTAATACCTCTCCCTATACACCCTAACATCCCGCTGCTAATACCTCTCCCTATACACCCTAAAATCCCGCTGCTAATACTTCTCCCTATACACCCTAACATCCCGCTGCTAATAATACCTCTCCCTATACACCCTAACACCCCGCTGCTAATACCTCTCCTTATACACCCTAACATCCCGCTGCTAATACCTCTCCCTATACACCCTAACATCCCGCTGCTAATACCTCTCCCTATACACCGTAACATCCCACTGCTAATACCTCTCCCTATACACCCTAACATCTCGCTGCTAATACCTCTCCCTATACACCCTAACACCCCACTGCTAATACCTCTCCCTATACACCCTAACATCCCGCTGCTAATACCTCTCCCTATACACCCTAACATCCCGCTGCTAATACCTCTCCCTATACACCCTAACATCCCGCTGCTAATACCTCTCCCTATACACCCTAACATCCCGCTGCTAATACCTCTCCCTATACACCCTAACATCCCGCTGCTAATACCTCTCCCTATACACCCTAACATCCCGCTGCTAATACCTCTCCCTATACACCCTAACATCTCGCTGCTAATACCTCTCCCTATACACCCTAACACCCCACTGCTAATACCTCTCCCTATACACCCTAACATCCCGCTGCTAATACCTCTCCCTATACACCCTAACATCCCGCTGCTAATAACTCTCCCTATACACCCTAACATCCCGCTGCTAATAACTCTCCCTATACACCCTAACATCCTGCTGCTAATACCTCTCCCTATACACCCTAACATCCCGCTGCTAATACCTCTCCCTATACACCCTAACATCTCGCTGCTAATAACTCTCCCTATACACCCTAACATCTCGCTGCTAATACCTCTCCCTATACACCCTAAAATCCCGCTGCTAATACTTCTCCCTATACACCCCAACATCCGCTGCTAATACCTCTCCCTATACACCGTAACATCCCGCTGCTAATACCTCTCCCTATACACCCTTCATCCCGCTGCTAATACCTCTCCCTATGCACCCTAACATCCCGCTGCTAATACCTCTCTCTATACACCCTAACATCCCGCTGCTAATACCTCTCCCTATACACCCTAACATCCCGCTGCTAATACCTCTCCCTATACACCCTAACATCCCGCTGCTAATACCTCTCCCTATACACCCTAACATCCCGCTGCTAATACCTCTCCCTATACACCCTAACATCTCGCTGCTAATACCTCTCCCTATACACCCTAACACCCCACTGCTAATACCTCTCCCTATACACCCTAACATCCCGCTGCTAATACCTCTCCCTATACACCCTAAAATCCCGCTGCTAATACTTCTCCCTATACACCCTAACATCCCGCTGCTAATAATACCTCTCCCTATACACCCTAACATCCCGCTGCTAATACTTCTCCCTATACACCCCAACATCCGCTGCTAATACCTCTCCCTATACACCCTTCATCCCGCTGCTAATACCTCTCCCTATACACCCTAACATCCCGCTGCTAATACCTCTCCCTATACACCCTAACATCCCGCTGCTAATACCTCTCCCTATACACCCTAACATCTCGCTGCTAATACCTCTCCCTATACACCCTAACACCCCACTGCTAATACCTCTCCCTATACACCCTAACATCCCGCTGCTAATACCTCTCCCTATACACCCTAAAATCCCGCTGCTAATACTTCTCCCTATACACCCTAACATCCCGCTGCTAATAATACCTCTCCCTATACACCCTAACACCCCGCTGCTAATACCTCTCCTTATACACCCTAACATCCCGCTGCTAATACCTCTCCCTATACACCCTAACATCCCGCTGCTAATACCTCTCCCTATACACCGTAACATCCCACTGCTAATACCTCTCCCTATACACCCTAACATCTCGCTGCTAATACCTCTCCCTATACACCCTAACACCCCACTGCTAATACCTCTCCCTATACACCCTAACATCCCGCTGCTAATACCTCTCCCTATACACCCTAACATCCCGCTGCTAATAACTCTCCCTATACACCCTAACATCCTGCTGCTAATACCTCTCCCTATACACCCTAACATCCCGCTGCTAATACCTCTCCCTATACACCCTAACATCCCGCTGCTAATACCTCTCCCTATACACCCTAACATCCCGCTGCTAATACCTCTCCCTATACACCCTAACATCTCGCTGCTAATACCTCTCCCTATACACCCTAACACCCCACTGCTAATACCTCTCCCTATACACCCTAACATCCCGCTGCTAATACCTCTCCCTATACACCCTAACATCCCGCTGCTAATAACTCTCCCTATACACCCTAACATCCCGCTGCTAATAACTCTCCCTATACACCCTAACATCCTGCTGCTAATACCTCTCCCTATACACCCTAACATCCCGCTGCTAATACCTCTCCCTATACACCCTAACATCTCGCTGCTAATAACTCTCCCTATACACCCTAACATCTCGCTGCTAATACCTCTCCCTATACACCCTAAAATCCCGCTGCTAATACTTCTCCCTATACACCCTAACATCCCGCTGCTAATACTTCTCCCTATACACCCCAACATCCGCTGCTAATACCTCTCCCTATACACCGTAACATCCCGCTGCTAATACCTCTCCCTATACACCCTTCATCCCGCTGCTAATACCTCTCCCTATGCACCCTAACATCCCGCTGCTAATACCTCTCTCTATACACCCTAACATCCCGCTGCTAATACCTCTCCCTATACACCCTAACATCCCGCTGCTAATACCTCTCCCTATACACCCTAACATCCCGCTGCTAATACCACTCCCTATACACCCTAACATCCCGCTGCAAATACCTCTCCCTATACACCCTAACATCTCGCTGCTAATACCTCTCCCTATACACCCTAACACCCCACTGCTAATACCTCTCCCTATACACCCTAACATCCCGCTGCTAATACCTCTCCCTATACACCCTAAAATCCCGCTGCTAATACTTCTCCCTATACACCCTAACATCCCGCTGCTAATAATACCTCTCCCTATACACCCTAACATCCCGCTGCTAATACTTCTCCCTATACACCCCAACATCCGCTGCTAATACCTCTCCCTATACACCCTTCATCCCGCTGCTAATACCTCTCCCTATACACCCTAACATCCCGCTGCTAATACCTCTCCCTATACACCCTAACATCCCGCTGCTAATACCTCTCCCTATACACCCTAACATCCCGCTGCTAATACCTCTCCCTATACACCCTAACACCCTGCTGCTAATACCTCTCCCTATACACCCTAACACCCCGCTGCTAATACCTCTCCTTATACACCCTAACATCCCGCTGCTAATACCTCTCCCTATACACCCTAACATCCCGCTGCTAATACCTCTCCCTATACACCGTAACATCCCACTGCTAATACATCTCCCTATACACCCTAACATCCTGCTCCTAATACCTCTCCCCATACACCCTAACACCCTGCTGCTAATACTTCTCCCTATACACCGAACATCCCGCTGCTAATACCTCTCCCTATACACCTTAACATCCCGCTGCTAATACCTCTCCCTATACACCCTAACACCCCGCTGCTAATACCTCTCCCTATACACCGAACATCCCGCTGCTAATAACTCTCCCTATACACCCTAACACCCAGCTGCTAATACCTCTCCCTATACACCGAACATCCCGCTGCTAATACCTTTCCCTATACACCCTAACACCCTGCTGCTAATACTTCTCCCTATACACCGAACATCCCGCTGCTAATACCTCTCCCTATACACGCTAACATCCCGCTGTTAATAACTTTCCCTATACACCCTAACATCCCGTTGCTAATACCTCTCCCTATACACCTTAACATCCCGCTGCTAATACCTCTCCCTTTACACCCTAACATCCCGCTGCTAATACCTCTCCCTATACACACTAACACCCCGCTGCTAATACCTCTCCCTATACACCCTAACATCCTACTGTTAATACCTCTCCCTATACACTCTAACACCCTGCTGCTAATACCTCTCCCTATACACCCTAACACCCTGCTGCTAATACCTCTCCCTATACACCCTAAAATCCCGCTGTTAATACATCTCCCTATACACCCTAACACCCTGCTGCTAATTCGTCTCCCTATACACCCTAACATCCCGCTGCTAATACCTCTCCCTATTCACCCTAACACCCTGCTGCTAATACCTCTCCCTATTCACCCTAACACCCTGCTGCTAATACCTCTCCCTATACACCCTAACATCCTGCTGCTAATACCTTTCCCTATACACCCTAACACCCTCCTGCTAATACCTGTCCCTATACACCCTAACATCCTGCTGCTAATACCTCTCCCTATACACCCTAACATCCCGCTGCTAATACCTCTCCCTATACACCCTAACATCCCGCTGCTAATACCTCTCCCTATACACCCTAACACCCTGCTACTAATACCTCTCCCTATACACCCTAACACCCTGATGCGAATACCTCTCCCTTTACACCCTAACACCCTCCTGCTAATACCTCTCCCTATACACCCTAACACCCAGCTGGGTTTCCCCATTGCTGTGTTACATTGCTCGCCTACCTTTAAGTCAGCTGAGATAATGACCCCCAGGTGCCTTTCCTCTGTAGCAGGTGACATTATAGCGCCATTAATCCTGTATTCTGTCATTGGATTTGTGTGACCCAAGTGCATTATCTTCATTAAATTGTAGCTCACTCTTGACAATTCCTCCAATTTCCCTAAATCATTAATCATTTCTTTTATCATTAATTTCCCCACTACTAATGTCAGGCTCACCGGCCTGTAGTTACCGGCCTCTTCCCTACTTCCACTTTGTGACGCTTGCTCTTCCCCAGTCACCTGGAACTCCACCTGTTAATAGTAACTGGTTAAATAGATCTGCTAATAGTGTGCCCCCTAAGCTCTCTCAATATCCTTGGATGTGTCCCCTCTGGCCCCATTGACTTGTCCACTTTCCGTTTTAAACCTTACGATTTCTTCCACTGTAAATGCACGTGTGTCCACATCCTTTCCATTTATATGCCTGCCACCCAACTGTGGTCACTCTGTGTCACCCTGAGTGGTGAAGACTGACCAAAAACCTTTACCAGTGCTGATCCCCATCCTCCTCGAGTAACATATGCAGGTAGCTTAAGACATTACTGCTTGATGGGCTTAGAAGAATCACTGGGGAAGTACTATGTCTCACTTCGTTCACTTCTCTTCCCCCTAAGGCTTCGGCCCCGGTGTTGGCTGCTGCATGCGCGCCTGGCGTCGTGGTGGCGCGTGCACAGCTTAAAGCCGCATTCTGCGGTCTGTAAGGAGCGATGGGAGATGCTGGGCATGGCCAAAATGGGGGTGGGGTGGGGAGGGGCATGACGGGGGTGGGGCATGAACAAACAAAGCTGTCAAAATACAAAATTAGTCAAATG
The DNA here is from genome assembly GCF_040206685.1 of Ascaphus truei. Taxonomy (NCBI): domain Eukaryota; kingdom Metazoa; phylum Chordata; class Amphibia; order Anura; family Ascaphidae; genus Ascaphus; species Ascaphus truei. The sequence goes on along the minus strand of NC_134491.1, from coordinate 50,180,567 downwards.
AACTAATAAAAAGTTTTAACTAAGAAGTATAACAAGCACTAACTATACTAAGTAACTATATGAAACTACACTAAAGTGAACCTTGTACAGAAACTGTAGAACTATGCAACTACAAAAAGCTATTACACTGAAACTATTCAATAAACTAACTATAACACTATAAAAAATATAAACTATACAACCCTTTACAACTATGTGAAATATAAACTATAAAACTATTAACTATAATCATACAACTATAAAACAGTAGGTATTCAGCTGTAAACCATAACTCTAAAATACTGTAACATATTAAAACTTAAGCTAATTATACCCAACTATAATTATAAATATCGAACAGAACTACTATAAATAACAAACTATAACTATAAAACTATCAACTCACTATAACTATATTACAAACTCACTATAACTATATAAATAGCTCACTGTAAGTATATATCTAGCTCACAATAACTATATAACTAGCTTACAATAACTATATAACTAGCTCACTATAACTATATAACTAACTCACTATAACTATATAAATAACTCACTATAACTATATAACTAGCATACTATTACTATATAACTAACTCACTCTAACAATATTACAAACTCACTATAACTATATAACTAACTCACTATAACTATAATATAACTATATAAATAACTCACTATAACTATAACTAACCCACTATAACCATATAACTAACTCACTATAACTATATAACTAACTATAACTATACAACTATCTCACTATAACTATATAACTAACACACTATAACTATAATATAACGATATAAATAACTCACTATAACTATAACTAACCCACTATTACCATATAACTAACTCACTATAACTATATAACTAACTATAACTATACAACTAGCTCACTATAACTATATAACTAACTCACTATAACTATATAACTAACTCACTATTACTATATTACAAACTCACTATAACTATATAACTAACTCACTATTACTATATTACAAACTCACTATAACCATATAACTAAATCACTATAACTATATAACTACTCACTATAACTAGCTCACTATAATTATATAACTATATAAATAACTCACTATAACTATATAACTAACTCACTATAACTTAAACACATTTTAAAAAGTTTTTATTTTGTCTTTGTTTCTCTCACTCACTCACACACTCACACACACACTATTGCATACTCTCTTTGACTCTCTCTCTCTCTCTCTCTCTCAATTACTTTCTCACTCTTTGACACTATCACACACTTTCTGATACTTTGGCCCATAAGCGCAGCAGTATGAGAGGTTACAGAATAAGGGCCTGTATCCCACTATCACATATCTGCCCTACATCCTGCTGCTTCTGCCCACTCTCCCAACACCAAACACAAAACCCCCATGGTACCAGCTATCATGACGTATTAGATATACATTATTATACATAGATATACATTATTATACATAGATATACATTATTATACATAGATATACATTACATACATAGATATACATTATATACATAGATATACATTATTATACATAGATATACATTATTATACATAGATATACATTATATTCATAGATATACATTATTATACATAGATATACATTATTATACATAGATATACATTATTATACATAGATATACATTGCATACATAGATATACATTATATACATAGATATACATTATTATACATAGATATACATTGCATACATAGATATACATTATATACATAGATATACATTATTATACATAGATATACATTGCATACATAGATATACATTACATACATAGATATACATTATTATACATAGATATACATTATTATACATAGATATACATTGCATACATAGATATACATTATATACATAGATAATACATTATTATACATAGATATACATTGCATACATAGATATACATTATATACATAGATATACATTATTATACATAGATATACATTATATATATAGATATACATTACATACATAGATATACATTATTATACATAGATATACATTATTATACATAGATATACATTATATACATAGATATACATTACATACATAGATATACATCATTATTCATAGATATACATTATTATACATAGATATACATTATATATATAGATATACATTACATACATAGACAGTGCTCGACAAACCCGGTCGCCAACTCGCCAGCTGCGATCGGATATTGGCTCGTGGCCAGTAGCTTTTCCCCTGCTCTGCAAAAACAAAATCCCCTGCTCGAAAAAAAAAAAAAAACCCTCTGGCTGTGACGCGGCTTGGAGTTGCCAGGACTTCAAACCGCCCTTCCTTCTCTGCACGGGTAAGTAATGGGGGGGGGGGGGGTTGGGGGTGCGCGCGCGCGTGCATCTGCTGCACCTCCTCCTATATATCCTCCTGTATAATTGTGTCACCTCCTGCTTACAAGACCTGCACTGATCCGGTCATGGAGAGGATTGTGGACAGATGCTTGAGGTGGGGGGGAATTTAATGCACTGTAATAAATATTTATATATACTGTACTGGTGTTTCTCCCCCCTTCCTCCGGCGCTGCCCGCTGCCCGCGCGGCTCAGGTGCTTCACCCCCGTTCCCTCCGGTGCTGCCCGCGTGGGTCGGGTTTCACTCCCCCCTCCCTCCGGTGCTCCCGCTGCCCGCGCAGCTCGGGTGCTTCACCCCCCTCCCTCCGGTGCTCCCGCTGCCCGCGCAGCTCGGGTGCTTCACCCCCCTCCCTCCGGTGCTCCCGCTGCCTGCGCGGCTCGGGTGTCTCTCCCCCCCTCCCTCCGGTGCCCGCGCGGCTCGTGTGTCTCTCCCCCCCATCCCTCCGGTGACCGCGCGGCTCGTGTCTCTCCCCCCCATCCCTCCGGTGACCGCGCGGCTCGTGTCTCTCCCCCCTCCCTCTGGTGCCCGCGCGGCTCGTGTCTCTCCCCCCTCCCTCCGGTGCCCGCGCGGCTCGGGTGTCTCTCTCAGTGTGTGTGTGTGTGTGTGTGTGTGTGTGTGTGTGTGTGTGTGTGTGTGTGTGTGTGTGTGTGTGTGTGTGTGTGTGTGTGTGTGTGTGTGTGTGTGTGTGTGTGTGGTATGGGAAAGAGAGAGGGGTATGGGAGAGAGAGAGAGAGAGGGGTATGAGAGAGAGAGAGGGGGGGGGGGTATGGTAGAGAGAGAGAGGGGGGGGGGTATGGGAGAGAGAGAGAGAGAGAGAGGGGGGTATGGGAGAAAGAGAGAGGGGTTTACGAGAGAGAGGTAGAGAGGTAGAGAGTATGGGAATGAGAGAGTGTGTGTATGGGTATGAGAGAGTGTGTATGTGTGTGTGTGTGTATGAGAGAGAGAGAACGTGTAGGACACCAGAGGTACCCAGTCACCCCCCACCCAGTCAGTCAGTCATCCCCCCCACCCAGTCAGTCAAAAGTCAGTCACCCCCCCCCCCACCCAGTCAGTCAAAAGTCAGTCACCCCCCCACCCAGTCAGTCAAAAGTCAGTCATAGTCTATCATCCCACCCCCTGCCCAGTCATCCCACCCAGTCATCCCACCCAGTCAGACAGTCAGTAATCCCCACCAAGTCAGACATCCCATCACCCCACCCCCCCAATCACCCCACCCCCCCCATCACCCCACCCCCACAATCACCCCACCCCCCCAATCACCCCACCCCCCAATCAATCACCCCACCCCCCAATCAATCACCCCACCCAGTCACCCCACACCCCCAATCACCCCACCCCCCCAATCACCCCACCCCCACAATCACCCCACCCCCCCAATCACCCCACCCCCCAATCACCCCACCCCCCAATCAATCACCCCACCCCCCAATCAATCACCCCACCCAGTCACCCCACCCAGTCACCCCACACCCCCAATCACCCTACCCAGTCACCCCATCCCCCCACAGTCACCCTCTCTCTGTCTCTCACCCTCCGTCTCTCTCACACTCTCTCCGTCTCTCTCACACTCTCTCTGTCTCTCTCACCTTCTCTCTCCGTCTCTCTCACCCTCTCTCTCCGTCTCTCTCACCCTCTCTCTCTCCGTCTCTCTCACCCTCTCTCTCCATCTCTCTCACCCTCTCTCTCCGTCTCTCTCACCCTCTCTCTCCATCTCTCTCACCCTCTCTCTCCGTCTCTCTGTCTCACAATCTGGATCTGGATATCTTATTTACCCTGTATATCTTAACTGCCCTACACTACACCGAAATAACCTATACTGCTTTCTTCCAGATCTGACTCAAGCTTCACACAGAAGACATCGGACCCCCCCCCCCCTAACCCAGAAGACAGGTAGGGAACACATCCCCTCCAATGTATAACATTGCGGGAATGAGGGTACCTGGACATTGACGGACTGCAGATCAGGTAAGATCCCAGGCGGGATTGCTGCTTTAAATATTGTGAAGTGGGGACGTCCAGACATTGGTTAAGGGGTTCAGGAAACTAGTCATTCACATCTGGCTTTTTTTCTAGATTTGACATTTATACACAAGGACTAATTGTAGTATAATGTAATACAATAAATAAACTTATGTCAAAAACGAATGTTCTTACTAGGAATTTATTCAATTTATTTCATTTATGGTTTTTTTAAATGCGGGGCTCGGGGCGGGATTAGAGGCGGGGTTGGGGGGGGACTAGGGGCGGGACTAAAGGCGGGGTTGGGGCGGGACTTGGTGGCGAGTAGATTTTTTGGTTCGGCGAGTAGATTTGTGGTGATTTGTCAAGCACTGTACATAGATATACATTATATACATAGATATACATTATTATACATAGATATACATTATATACATAGATATACATTACATACATAGATATACATTATATACATGGTACCAGCTCCCATGACGTATTAGATATACATTACATACATAGATATATATTATATTCATAGATATACATTATACCTTTCCGGTGTCATTTTTTGACACTGACATTTTTGCTAAAAAAAGAAATCCTACATTTTGCTGGAATGTGGAGAGAAATAAACAATGAAATGCAATGAATACAATAGCAAAATGTTTCACGAAAACACAAAATTGATGGAAAAATCACGAGAAATGTTTTGAATGCGTCTTGAGGACGCGCACATCTTCACTGGAGAGATTAACAATTTCTGTTGTGAAGTATTTTAGGAAGCTATAGATTCAATATTACTTTAAGAACTTATCATTACTCTCTAATTAATGTGTGACTGTTTTCATGTTCCAACACATACATATACAGTATGTGTGTGTATGTATGTGTATATAAATATAGGGAGGAGGCTTTAAGACAAACTTTCAGCATCCCTATCCAACATCACATGCCAGCAGAACCCCCCCTGCTCATTACTGGATACTATATCCAAATTTTGGCCAAAATCTCGGCGGAGTGACGTCAGCGGGCTAGTCTCGCGACACCAGAGGATCAACCAGGAAGTCACGGAGAGGGCTGCAGGCAGAGGAGAACCAGCACGGCGTTTCTTGGCGTTCCACGTGAAGGATTCATACAGCAACTCCAGGCAGCAGGACGGAGAGGATTATAATATCCTACATGCTTGTTTACATCTGCTACTTTGTAAGTAGTGATCTACTTTTGCGCATATATTTTAACTAAACGTACTTCACTATATTTTGTTTCTCTTCATTTCATTTCAGAAACATTGGCAAACCATACCCCCATTCTACTTATGCTCAAATTTATTATACAGTTAACAGTCATTTGCGCCGTTGTTTCCCCCCTTTCCCCATATATATATATATATATATATATATATATATATATATATATGTACATCGCAACACCCTGATGAAGGTCCCTCTGGGTGACTGAAACGTTGGTTGCAGTGCCCTGTGATTCAATACAGTTTTTTTGTCTGAAGACTACATGCAGTGTGCTGTCTCTTTTTTTGCTGGACCCCAATCTGGTAAATATACATTTTGTTCTATTCATATGGGATAAGCATCTGTTTTTGCATGGTTAAAAGTGTGCCAACTGCCTTCTTTATATTTATATATATACATATATATATATATATATTACACACACACACACGTTTTGGCTCTATACATGGGCTCCATGTAACAATAGTTTTTCAGACAAAAGGTGATACATTGTGTGCTCATTTGCCTGTCATTTCCCAGAATCCCTTGCTGCAGTGGAAGCACTGTATGCTGGGGATAATGGTGAAAGGCAGGGTTGCAGACCTGCCTAAGGCCGCGCCTATAGTGCCCGCGACGGGCGACGGCAATGCGACGCCGCCCAAAAACAAATGCATTGCCGCCGCATGCGCTTAAAGTAAGCGCAATGGCGACAATGCGATGGAGTGATGTCGCGTCGCGAATTTTGGTAGCTGGCAATATTTGATTTTTTGATGTCGCCTCATGTGACAGCCCCTGAACCAATCAATGCCAGTACGCCCGCAAAGCCGCCGCAAAGCGAAATATAACTTTCACTAGTGGTGACGGCGACGGGTGACGTCACCCGTCCCATCGCGGGCACTATACGCGCGGCCTAAGCCATGCCAATGTGCTCACATGTGATCTTTTTATTTGCTTGCTATATATATATATATATATATATATATATATATATATATATACATACATACATACATACATATATATATATATATATATAGAACATTAACACGTTTTCTAAGCTTGACTTTATAAATTCCGTTCTAGATAACAATGTTGCATTGACCAAACTTAACCGGACTGCTGAATGACAGTGTAGTGCAGTATAAATTGTTCCTGGCACTCTAATTATCCTCTCCTACTCGACTTCAGTATCACATGTAGCCATGTGTAGAATCATAAAATAATTATGCAGTGTACAAGCTTTCTGGGAGCATGTACCACTGTTTTCCTAATTCCTTATCGCTCTCATTGATCGTGGCGTGTGTGCATTGATCCAAGGCGGCCATCTGGTTAGGCAAGATAAGCGTGCTAGTGTCTTTGCATGGCACTGTCACTCAGGGAGGGGGTACGTTTTGGCTGTAGGGAATTATGGGGGCAGGATTAGCCCTCTTCCTATGAGTCAACTGAATTTTAAATGCAACTCTGCAGCTGCATGGGCCATTTTGCTAACTTCTGTTTTTGCCCATGGACAGGGTAAAGATTTATTTTTCTCCCCTCCAAATGTATCCAGATGTACATAACATGGACTAGAGGTAACATATTTAGCCACTACGTTACTGGTTGCATACATGTAGATCCAATCTCACATAGATATAACACAGATCTTTAATTACCCTTGCTGACACGGTTGTTAAAGATGCTTTTTTGCTGTTGGAACACGGGTGATATCAGAATGACTACTGCATGGAATAATAAACAGCGTGTTTGTTCTCTTTCTCCTCATTTAATGGGGTTTCCTAATCACCTCCTTTTTTGTAAATATATGTCGTCTAGCAGTCTTATCTCTTCCGGCTGTTTTGTTCTGTTGACACGTGACCACGTTGTTTTTAACCATTGAAACAAAATGTAATATATTGCAAAATCCCATTTTCTCCGTCACTCTTCTTTCTCCTGAAAATGTGGTCCGCCCGCATTGTTTTATATGCTTGGCGAGAGTGGGGGGGGGGGGGGGGATAAGGGGCGGAGGGGGGGGATGATGGGGGAATTCTAAAGCCCTTCCACCAAAATTGTACAAATCTGTCAAAAAAGATTAGTTCTATTTTGTCTGCTGTGTACTGACTATTCATGAATGTAAAGACAGAGAGGGCCGGGGTGTCATAGTAAGTTGCTAAGGTGGCTGGATTTCAGCTGTTGACTTGAGGATATCCAAACTGGAGCTCACAAATGAGCAGCCAGAAGGAGAGGAGCAAAATGGTCCAGCCATGTGTTTGTGCCGCACCTACTTTAGCTGCCCATTTATGTTCTTTGTTCCAACAACTTTTATTGTCATACAGCTTGAAAAAAAAAAAAAAGAAATGTTAGACACAGGCTCCAGGCAGCACCGAGCAGAAAAGGGGATTAGCATATCTCTGGGATCATCTTACACTGCACCAAATTCCTTTCAGGATGTATAATTAGTGAATACAGTCTTTTTGGAGCCTACATACAAGGAGCATTAAACTCAGATCCCCGGGTAGGAGCGAAGAAAGGAACACAGATAGGATGCCCATTTAAATGGAGTTTTTGTTTCAAATATTAGGGAAACTGCAAGCGATCTAAATGAACTTAGAATACGACATTGCATCCTAGGATTCTACCGTTAAATATTAAAACGCCTCAGGTGGTGCTTTCCTAACCTCTCCTCGGCACCCGGGGCCACACCAGGTTTGTGAGATAACATCTAACTTTATATTAATACTTAAAAGGTGCATTCACCTGGATGTAAGTGCGTGGGTTATTCCCAAAACCTGGTGTGGACTTGGGTCACGAGGAGAGGTTTGGAAAACATGGGTCTAAGGTCTATAACAGGGGTCGCTAACTGGGGGGGCGCTAGATTTTTTGTTGGGGCGCGGCAGTTATAGAGGTCCCACGCTCTACCCCCAGGCATCTAAATGAAATGACGGGGGACCGCGCGAGGCGTCTATAACACACTTCCCTTCCAGCGATGTATCGTCATGGTAACCTGGCATCAAATGACGCCTCGAGTCACGTGACATCACGTTACCATGACAACGTGACGTCACATGACCCCACACGTCATTTGACGCCGGGGCCGAGCAGGGGGAAGGGGGTGCGAGGCGCCGAGGACAGCAGGCAGGGGTGTGCACGAGGAAACGTTTGCGCACCCCTGGTCTATAACACCCATAGTACTGAAGATGTTGGTAGTAGTGGATTGGCGTGTTGTGCGTTGCTCAGTTTACGGGGTACAGTGCTATAGTTGGTTTATTTTTGTACCTATTATTAAAACAGGTAATAATGGTGGTAATAATATGATCTTTTTCAACACAGCATTTTTGCACAAAGAGCTTATAGTCTAATTTTTGAGCCTGAGGCACAGGAAGATAAAGTGACTTGCCCGAGGTCCTAAGGAGAGCGGACACAGGGGTTTGCGCTGGATTCACCTGATTTAAAGGCTGCATTCTTACCTCTGTGTTACTCCTTCAGCTCCCATTGATGAAAGATCACCAATCAGAGAACGTGCTCTTTGTCTTTCTTTTATTTACAGAGCTGTGCATTACTGTCCTGACCAGGATGTTACAAACATTTTAACATGTCCGGCACTCGAATAATATGGTCTATGCTTCCAGCAGGTCTAACCTAACCCCACCTCTCCAACACTAAAGCGTTAATATTAATTTACCTACATTTTGACAAATAAAAACGTGTTGTACAGTACGTCCATCATTATGTGGATCACAGAAAGGGTTAGAAAGTGTAATAACCTGCTCCACCCCAGAAATGTTGAATGTAAACTTTGTTTCTCAATGTCACAGTAACATTTATTTAATTAGTGAAATACCCACTGCAGATGCACTCACTAGAACGCCCTCCTAATGTCTCTGTACGTTCTTCCTACCAACCAATTAGATTGTAAGGTCTTCAGAGCAGGGACTCCTTTTCCTAAATGTCACTTTTATGTCTGAAGCACGTCTTCCCATTATGTGTTATCTGTATTCTTTGATATTTATATGATTGTCACATGTATTACTGCTTTGAAGCACTATGTACATTAATGACAATATATAACTAAAGACATACACATATATATATATATATATATATATATATATATATATATATATACATACACACATACATACATACACATACATACATACATACATACCCATATACATACACACATACATACATACATACATATACACACATACATACATACACACATACATACACACATACATACACACAAACATACATACACACACACATTCATACACACATACATACACACATATACATACATACATACATACATACATACTTACATACACACATATACATACATACATACACACATACATACACACATACATACATACACACATACATACATACACACATACATACATACATACATACATACTTACATACACACATATACATACATACATACATACACACACACATACATACATACATACACACATACATACATACACACATACATACATACATACATACTTACATACACACATATACATACATACATACACACACATACATACATACATACATACATACACACATATACATACATACATACACACATACATACATACACACATACATACATACATACTTACATACAAACATACATACATACATACATACACACATATACATACATACACACATACATACACACACATACATACATACATACATACATACATACATACATACATACATACACACACACATACATACATACATACATACATACATACATACATACATACAGTACAGTACATTACGCCCTTTGACATTTTCCCTCAACTACTTATAAATAGTTTACATGTGTGAAATGCTTCTGGGAAAAAGACAGGCATGGAGAAGTCTCACAATAGTTTGTAAAGGGAGAAATATGAAAGAGAAATGTGCGTGTGCCCCTCCATGCGTGTGATGCAGAAGAATGCAAGTCTTGAGGCTGTGTTACTAAATGAAGGATTGACATTGAAGGAATGATTGCTGTTAAAGCTACGAGCTTGCAGGTGGTTTTGCAGGTGCTGCTAATGATGGGATATGGTCCTTATTCAATGTGCTATGAAAAACATCTTCTTGGGGTCCTTCTACAGCAGGAGTGGCCAACTCCAGTCCTCAAGGGCCACCAACAGGTCAGGTTTTCAAGCAATCCCTGCTTCAGCACAGGTGGCTCAAAATCAAAGACTGAGCCACTGATTGAGCCACCTGTGCTGAAGCTGGGACTGATTGAGTCACCTATGCTGAAGCAGGGATCTCCTGAAAACCTGACCTGTTGGTGGCCCTTGAGGACAAGCGTTGGCCCGCCCCTGTTTTAAGTGATGTCTTTATTAAGTCATCAGAAGACACTATAAACTCATACCTCATTTGCAGTATGCCTGGTCCAACTGTCTTAGGCTCGGTCCCCGGTGGCCATGGCTGTGCGTGTGATGGCGTGCGCGCCGCACACATGGTACAGCCCTCTATGGGGCAGGCCCCAGTCTGCGTGTGTGCATGCGCGCGCACAAGCCGCGATGCGCGACCGCCTTGGCCAAAAGACAAGATTTTGGTCTTTTGGCGCGGCTGCCAAGCATTGGCCGTGTCACGGCGGCGGTTCAGCCAATGAGGCACGATCTCCTGCAGCCCAACCACAGAACGCAGATCGCGGCTTTCACCCGCAACAGTGAGCACTGGAGCCGTAGTCTTAGGTGAGCTAGTTGGAGAAGGAAAGGCACCTACAGACGTTGTTTTAATGATTTCTCCCTTACCCTACACCTTCTCCCTTACCCTACATCTTCTCCCTTACCCTACACCTTCTCCCTTACCCTACACCTTCTCCCTTACCCTACATCTTCTCCCTTACCCTACACCTTCTCCCTTACCCTACACCTTCTCCCTTACCCTACACCTTCTCCCTTACCCTACACCTTCTCCCTTACCCTACAACTTCTCCCTTACCCTACACCTTCTCCCTTACCCTACACCTTCTCCCTTACCCTACACCTTCTCCCTTACCCTACACCTTCTCCCTTACCCTACACCTTCTCCCTTACCCTACACCTTCTCCCTTACCCTACACCTACTCCCTTACCCTACACCTTCTCCCTTACCCTACACCTTCTCCCTTACCCTACACCGTCTCCCTTACCCTACACCTTCTCCCTTACCCTACACCTTCTCCCTTACCCTGCACCTTCTCCCTTACCCTGCACCTTCTCCCTTACCCTACACCTTCTCCCTTACCCTACACCTTCTCCCTTACCCTGCACCTTCTCCCTTACCCTGCACCTTCTCCCTTACCCTACACCTTCTCCCTTACCCTACACCTTCTCCATTACCCTACACCTTCTCCCTTACCCTACACCTTCTCCCTTACCCTACACCTTCTCCCTTACCCTACACCTTCTCCCTTACCCTACACCTTCTCCCTTACCCTACACCTTCTCCCTTACCCTACACCTTCTCCCTTACCCTGCACCTTGCTAACTGTCCACCCTTAAATATGCAATTAAATACCAAATAGTTACACTTGTGCGATGTGCATCACAGTACGATTTACTCCATTGTATGGAATATGCTGAAGCAAATACTGTAACTGCAAAGTCTATAATGACCATAATAAAATATTATTCTGCTATCACTGTATAGTGAAGCAACACATTCTATTTACAATAATAATCACCTGCGGGATTATAGAATGCAGCAATCTCTTGCAATCTGCAAACAATGTCAAAGAAATGCAACACTGAGACGTCCGATTTATTCGCATTGTCATATTATAATTGTGCCATTGACAAAATATGGCAGTTAAACAACAAGCCTTTCTCTAAGTTCAAGAAAACAGTTATTTAAAAGTAAATATACGGCATTTGAATAGAAAACAATGTGAGCCTTTTTGGTACGGTGAACTGTTAATTGGTTAAACAAATATATTATTTCATTGTAATTCCAGTGTGAGGGGGAAAAAAAAACTAATTTAAGTTTCTTTTAAAAGAACCAGGAAACATTAGGGAAAATTAATTGGACCACATTCAAATTGCAGTGTCTAGAAACAGACACTATTATCTTTTGACGAAAGTATACAGTAGCTTAAGATGCTTTTATCTTTTGTTTATTGTGCTGTTGTAATGTGGTAATTTGCCAGCGTGGAACAAATATACACGGTAAGGAATGATCTATTTTCTCAATTTATATTTCAATATCTATCTGCATATAAATGATGCACCAACCTCAAGATAACACCTGGCTGGAATTATGTTTGGGGTAATAAAATAATGACATTTTTCTTTCATATTAAGCTTCCTATTCTTTTCTGCATCCTGCTATTTGTACAAACTAAAATCGACTCTAGCATTGTCTCACGAGGCTAATGAAGATGATAGAAATGTTATTTACAGCCAATTTTAAGCACTGTGTGTATGAGGAAGAAACATTTTTCGGTATGTATAGTGTTTTTGTATCCTAAGAAAGAATAGTGCAACAGTAGAAAATGTTGGGAATACAGTATTTTAATCACCTGTACGTTACCATATTGAAGAGCATATTTTGCCCCTCTAATCTTTGTCCCAATACCATATACCATTTCATGTTATTGCTTATGCAGATTGTAATTATTTGCCACTTAAAATGTTAATTGGGCTTTATTGAGATTGCGGTGGGAGGATTGAGTTATTGGAGAGACTTTGTTAACTGATCAATAATTTGTTGAATAGATACTGCTAATATGGTTATAATACTCATGGGTACGCATTGTAACACGATGTTAATAAATGATAAATCACTATATAATCCATAAATATGGGGTTTAGAATAGTAATGATACATTGATATTGAAATGCACATAGTATTGTTTTGTTTGGTATAAATACGGATATGTAATTACAGTTCACTATCTAAATCAGTGTTTTTCCACAGGGGCTTCTAGGGAGTTCCCCAGGCATCCCGAAAAGGTTCCCTGCAATTTTGTAAATTGTACCAAATACAAAAGAATTTACAATGCATCTGATCTCAGACGCGCTATTAGAGAGGGTTGGGGTTCTTTACAATGCATTTGATCTCAGACACGCTATTAGAGAGGGTTGGGGTTCTTTACAATGCATTTGATCTCAGACGCGCTATTAGAGAGGGTTGGGGGTCCTTACAATGCATCTGATCTCAGACACGCTATTAGAGAGGGTTGGGGTTCCTTACAATGCATCTGATCTCAGACGCGCTATTAGAGAGTGTTGGGGGACCCTTACAATGCATGTGATCTCAGAAGCGCTATTAGAGAGTGCTGGGGTTCCTTACAATACAACGGATCTCAGATGTGCTTTTAGAGAGGGTCGTGGTTCCGCAGAAGTTCACAATATAATTATAGGGTTCCTTAACCCAAATGTAAAAAAAATCCACTGCTCTAAATGTAGTTTGGTTATCATTGGCTAATTGCCTTATTGGGAGTTCCTGGTAGGCAAAACCATTTTGTTCTCTCCTGTTAAATAGAATAACCAATTATGTACTTAAAGTGAGTATTGAATACTGGAAAAGTAAAAGGATTCCCTAATCTTATCTAGGAACACAATTTAGTGAATGTTGAGAAGCACCACAACATGTATTCTTGTAGACGGAGAAGTTACCATGCACCATTTATGTTGGGTGTGGTAGCAAGAAAGAATGTGTTTAGGTATCAGTATGTAGAATAGAAAAGTATGTGGTTAGGAAGCCATCACTAATTATGAACAGTAATTACAAATAGTAATACTTTGTGGTCTTTTAGAGAGATCCAGTAACCATGGCTGCTAAAGTGTATCTCACTCGCACTGGCACCATCTGATAAACATTCTCTTATGTTGTTGACTTACTTAATTTGCCGATGGGCGGCTTCATTTAACGTTGCCGAGGCCTGGATGCAGTGAGGGTTAGGGGCACCGTGCAGATCCGTACACCAATGCGGTTGCCATATTATTGCACTAGAGGAAATGATAGTGCGCGGAAAGACTATTATACACAATAGTGAGCTGCTCAATGGAAGAAAAAATATGTAATTGTGCACACCCTCCCCTTCTCTGCTGAGCAATGAGGGCACCTGCCATCTACTATGTGGGGAATGTGTGATAATAAACAGGACAAAGTACTTTCTAGTATTTTATTTAATCCAAATAAATGGATTTCCATAACTGGTATAAATGGAAGAGTTGAGTTTAAAGTGCTGTCCCATTTTAAACAAATCATGTTTACTCTTCTCTTTTTCATTCAAATACCAAAGTATGAAGCAGATTGCATACAATATTGTAGTATTTTCACTTCATTGCAAGTGAAAGACATCTGCATAAAACAGTAGCAATAAATATGTTACATATAAGTGCAGTATTGTGCATGTAATAAAAACCGTAGGTAGATGCTCAGTGTGCAGTAAGATATAGAATAATGTTATTTTGCTTGTATTGCTTCCACATTGACCCCATTGGATTACATCTACAATCATTCTGTGTGGTTAGCCCAATCTGTTTCCCACATGCAGATGTGGAATTGCCAGTAGAACTGCCCACAACTATATCCTACACTGATAGTTTGTTTGTCCTTAACACCTGTATAATCAAACAGTTGTGTAACACTGTAAAGGCAAATAAAATGGTTATGTAGCAAAACACATTGGTGGGAAAGAGGGCTGACTTCTAAACTGAATTAATGTAATTGGGGGAGGAAAAGTATTGCCATGTATACATTCACAGCATCTGATTACAAAATGGTTTGTGGCTTAACCATTGTTTGGGGACCATTCCCCAAACTCTGTGTTTACTGTTAGCAGTTTGAGTTGTGGACGCTGTGACTTTAGCTGTTAATGGGCCTAAACACTTATGCTAACAGATTAAGCCTTGCTGAAACATTAAGAAAATTGGCCCAAACAGAGATAGGCAGGATCTGTATTTCATTTGCATAAATGGCATTGTTACTTGACAATAGCTTTTTAGCTCCCTAAAACAGTAGTAATTGTGTGGAACCCATTCAGTTTCTGAGTTGTCTATTCCATTATGCAAAAAAGGCACACAAAAAAGTAAACAACTACTTTTAATACATATGTTAATCTATATATATATATATATATATATATATATATATATATATAATACACAAAGAAAAAGAAAAAGAAGGGTCAAAAAGGTGCACTCAAACAATGTATAATGAAAAAATGGAAAAAATGGACTTTATTAGCAAAGAGTATAAAAAACACACAAAACAGACCCACACAAATCATATAATAAATTGCTGTGTGACACAACGATGGAAAGTTAAACACCAAAGAGGCACATAAAGTCTGGTAGGAACCAAAACAAAAAAATACAAATATACCATAACAGAACCAGGGGAAAGAAAATTCCCCCAGTAGTGTAACTTAGATCGACCGATCTAAAGCAAAAAAATTATAATAAATGTAATTGGTAAATCAAACCAGAACATAGAAAAAAAACAAAAATTTTTTTTTTTTATACATTAACCTCTTAGTGATCGTAAGAGATGGTATAACACACAGCTGAAAATGAATAATACTTAGACCCTATAATGTGCTGCAAACGGACTCTGGAAAACTGATGCCAAAGCTATGCTGCACACATGGAATAAGCAGCAAGAGAAGGGAGTCCAAATAGTGCACTGATAGCACTCATCACAAGTCCCCAGAGGTAAAAGGCTCAAAGGTAATGAGCAAAAGTTCTGCTGGAATAGCCCAGGGACAGGGAGCACTACAGATAGGTAGTGAACAGGGCAATGAGGAAGTCCCGCAATACAGACCAGCGTCCCAAGCTAGGGCATCAACACGGGTCAGGAGAAGGTGGGGGTACTGTCACAGCTCTGCTCCGACGGCCGTTTCGCCAAACAGGCTTCTTCCGGGAGCGTACAATGTCAGCATACACAAACACTCTTTAAAGGGCTCCGTTTTCGTGCCAAAAGTTCACTCGCGGCAAACAGCCAATAGGAATTTCTGAAAAATAGAACCGCGTCAGCTGTTGCTATGTGAAGGCGAGAAGAACTTTAGAGGGCAATGAACCTTAAAGAGACAGACATGAAGGGACATAGAAAAGAACATAATGTGTTTAAAAAAAGACATAATTACTAAGCAGAGTGTTTAAAAGCAAGGAGAGATGGATAAGGATAGAATAAATGAAAGATAGTAATATCAGAAAGAATGTATAAAGAAGTGATATTGTCAAAGTAAGATTAAATATACTGATAATATTACAAATGAGCAAAAAATAAAAAGAGAGATGAACCAAAGACAAAAGATAAAACTCTAAGGTAGATATCTCAGAAAGGCAAAGCAAATTGGAGAAAACCTAAAAATATATAAATAAATGAAAACCTAAAGAAACATTGCAAAGCTGAGATAGTCATTTAGTCCTGTTGGAATCATAGTCGCCAATTGAACTATCCATCTGCATTCTTTTTTTAGTAGAAGTTGCTCCACATTACCGCCTCGAATGCCTATGTTAATTCTATCAAATTGGTAAAGCTGGTGAGCGGTAGATTCTGTTAGAGAGCGGGTGAGCAGTAGATTTTGTTGGAGGGCTGGTGAGCAGTAGATTTTGTTGGAGAGCTGGTGAGCAGTAGATTTTGTTGGAGAGCTGGTGAGCAGTAGATTTTGTTGGAGAGCTGGTGAGCAGTAGATTGTGTTGGAGGGCTGGTGAGCAGTAGATTCTGTTGGAGGGCTGGTGAGCAGTAGATTCTGTTGGAGGGCTGGTGAGCAGTAGATTCTGTTGGAGGGCTGGTGAGCAGTAGATTTTGTTGGAGAGCTGGTGAGCAGTAGATTTTGTTGGAGAGCTGGTGAGCAGTAGATTCTGTTGGAGAGCTGGTGAGCGGTAGATTTTGTTGGAGAGCTGGTGAGCAGTAGATTTTGTTGAAGAGCTGGTGAGCAGTAGATTTTGTTGGAGAGCTGGTGAGCAGTAGATTTTGTTGGAGAGCTGGTGAGCAGTAGATTTTGTTGGAGAGCTGGCGAGCAGTAGATTTTGTTGGAGAGCTGGTGAGCGGTAGATTCTGTTGGAGAGCTGGTGAGCGGTAGATTTTGTTGGAGAGCTGGTGAGCAGTAGATTTTGTTGGAGAGCTGGCGAGCGGTAGATTTTGTTGGAGAGCTGGTGAGCGGTAGATTCTGTTGGAGAGCTGGTGAGCGGTAGATTTTGTTGGAGAGCTGGTCAGCAGTAGATTTTGTTGAAGGGCTGGTGAGCTGTAGATTTTGTTGGAGGGCTGGTGAGCAATAGATTTTGTTGGAGGGCTGGCGAGCAGTAGATTTTGTTGGAGAGCTGGCGAGCAGTAGATTTTGTTGGAGAGCTGGCGAGCAGTAGATTTTGTTGGAGAGCTGGCGAGCAGTAGATTTTGTTGAAGAGCTGATGAGCAGTAGATTTTGTTGGAGAGCTGGTGAGCAGTAGATTTTGTTGGAGAGCTGGCGAGCAGTAGATTTTGTTAGAGAGCTGGCGAGCAGTAGATTTTGTTGGAGGGCTGGTGAGCAGTAGATTTTGTTGGAGAGCTGGTGAGCGGTAGATTTTGTTGGAGGGCTGGCGAGCAGTAGATTTTGTTGGAGGACTGGTGAGCAGTAGATTTTGTTGGAGGGCTGGCGAGCAGTAGATTTTGTAGGAGAGCTGGCACACAATGTTAATGCTGTTTTGAGCTCATCTACTAAAAAAAACAGCTGAATAAACTTAACGCCAAATTCTCATAGTTAAGGTCTTTCCTTTGGGTGTTTGATACATGTTGGATGTTACATTTAGATGTGATGTAGGTTGTGATCTCTTTTAATGGACCTGCATGAGAGTCCTTCATAGACAACATTATAGGGTACAGCGTTTGCAAAACCTTGCATGTGTCCTCTTTGAGTGCACATGATGAATGGGGTTTTAAGCTTCTCCAGCATAGACAAGTTGACTTTATCTTGAATAGTGGGCATAGTCTGTTGCAGAGTAAGAACATGTTGTTACTGGAAGACAAGCTCCTTTCTATTACACATGGGTTGTGATGGTGAAAGCTATGAGCGATGGGTTTTATCGCCTCACGGTTTATAATGAGCGCCTTTCCTACACTTTTTATTATGTGGCTCTGCAAATCAAAATACCACGTGTGAGCACATTCACAGACCCAGGTCTGCCACCTGCCGTTCCCCATTATCTCTTAGTATGCAGTGCTTCCACTGCTGCCAGGGATTCTGGGAAATGACATGCAAATGAGCACACTGTGTGTCACCTTTTACTTCCAATCCATTTTACCATGGATTATATGGTTCCAAAAACCTTCCAAAAGGAGCAGCCAGGCACACATTTGTGGGGAATTGCTTTCATAGGCCAGGTAGGTGCATTCACAGGATCTCCTTCATCAAATTGTATTATTTGTAATTATTATTTACTAAGGCTGGGCAGCTCAGGATTAAGGGACTCTGGACACCCCCCCCCCCCCCAAACAGGGCGAGTGTCACATTTCTCTAATCCGAGTCACGGACGGTGAGATCCAACCTCCATGTCTGAGCCTGAATCCAATCCTTGTTTTTGAGATGGGAAAAACTGGGTGTGTGAAATCAGATCCAACTCCAACCTTACATTCCAGAACAAATACAAAAACCCGTAGGATTGTTTTTAGAACCAAAACACAAAATATGTTTAGAACCAAAACCAGAACACCCGGCTAGGTGCCATCTCTATGTGTTTCTCACCATATCTTTTTACATTGTTTGAAGTTTAGCTTTATTGGTTTAGTTTCCTAATTCTTTTCAGGATCGTTTGCCTATTTTAGGCATTTCCCAATGCTTCATTTAGCATGTTTCTGCTTATTTCGATGTTTTCCCCAAAATTTTGGTCACAAACCAAAACAAAACCAACATTTTGACAAAACCAAAACATGAAAAAATGTTTGAACCAAAACCACATCCAAAACACAAAACATTTTTTTTAAACCAAAACACAAGTGAAAGTGCCACCCTTTAGTTTTTGATTTCTACTCGGATCTCTCTGCATTTCCCTATTTATAAAGCCCCCCTACCCACCCACCCCTCATTTCCCTTACTGCTGTTTCAAGTCACTGTTATGTATTGTAGTAGTTTGACATATAGATACGGTACCACCATCTGACCTGTCTCTTCTCTGTACCAGACTGCCAGTCGAACAGTTCCAGTTGGTTTACCACACCAACAAGGTTACCTGTGTAGTATAATAAGTAGCATACTATAAGCTGTACAAGTCAATGCAGTTCCAGTTGGATTAATACCATTAGGTCACCTGTGTGTTGGGTATAGACTACTAGGTTTACATACTGTAGAACCATTTGATGTCTCTACTCTGTACCAGTGTACCAGTCAATTCAGTTCCAGTTGGTTAACACCATTAGGTTACCAGTGTTGGTTATATGCTAAATTGGCATATAGATACCACCATCTGAGCTGTTTCTATTCTCTACTTATATACCAGTCAATCAGTTCCAGTTGGGTTAACAATATTGTTGCCTGTGCTAGTATATAAACTCGGTTGGCACTTAGATACAATCTTCTGATCTGTCATTTTCTTTACTAGTATTCCAGTCAACCAGTTACAGTTGGAATTACACTGTTAGGTTACCTATGTTGGGTATATAGATATCTTCTCAAATGTTTTTACGTTATACTATTTTAGCTTGATACATTTTGTTATGATTTTATATACCTCAAGCATTTTTGTTTCACGCTTTTCTTCCTTCTTATCTTGTGTTTTTTTCCAGATTTTTGTCAAAATCCACAACCAAAAAAAATTGCGTTCCAGCCAAGTCAAAGCCAAAACACAAAAATTTTCTAAAAAATAGTTCAGAGCCAAAACACCAGTGAAAGTGTCCAGCCTTAATTATTTACCATATTATCTCCAGCAAGAACATATTACATCTGCTACCCTCTTTCATGAATAACCGAGTGAAACATATTTGACTGTGATTCATAGGGGTGGGTTGGGCACCTAATAATTAAGGCATCAAGTTTGAACGGTCCTTTTGAATTCTTCAGTCTTTTTAATGGGATGACATTAGCTTAAGTGTTTAGAGATCTTATGATATAATTGGGATGGCTTGTG
This sequence comes from Ascaphus truei, assembly GCF_040206685.1. Classification (NCBI taxonomy): domain Eukaryota; kingdom Metazoa; phylum Chordata; class Amphibia; order Anura; family Ascaphidae; genus Ascaphus; species Ascaphus truei. Next base: position 50,159,967 of record NC_134491.1, on the reverse strand, counting down.
GGTTTGCTGCTGCTGTACAGGGCAATCAGGCAGAAGCAGGAGATGGGGAACACAAACCTCAGCAATGCAAAGCTTGGCTTCTTCCCTACTAATTGGCCTGGATCAGTTATGCCTCTTTAATATTTATTTTTAGCTTGTTCTGTTTTGGCTTTGTACAAGAGCACAAGCAATGGAATAGAACATGTACACAAAGGGCCATTCAGCAGGAACTCTTCCAGTTTTACCTATGACCCACATAACTATTTTGTTTATTTGACCCTTTTTGGATATTCAATGGCAATACAAAAAACCCTGTCAAATATTAAATGGTTTGCCTTGAAACATAAAGGAATTTTCTTTTCAAAGATTGGTCATGCATAGGTCGCTTTCAAATACTTGCTTTGACCTGTACAGGTCCTTGCATTAAGGTACAGGTAGTCCTCGTTATCCAACGTTTCACTTTTCAACGAATGGCATATTCAACGCTTTACAATGCAACCCTAAGGGCCGTTTTTCGTTATCCGACGCCTGAATGCGTTATCCAACGCTCACCGCCACTGATTAACATGGAACTCGCTTTACAACGGTGTCACTATCCAACGCTACTCCCAGAACGGATTCCGGTGGATAACCGAGGACTGCCTGTATGCGCAATTACAGCAGCAAGTCACACTGCTGGCGTAATATTATTATAAGTTTTTTTACTAACGTGAAACAGATTGTGACATGCCTGACCTTGCCTCTGGGAGCTCCTTAATACAGCAGATATTTGCCTCTATTGTTCTCAGCACTTTATATAGAGCTTCAATAAGGTGCAATACCAGTTTACGGACCTCCATTCGGCATTACTTCTTATAGACTTCAACGGCAGATTTTGCAGGGATCGAGTTGCGATAACCTGTAATCACCTTAGTGAAAGTCCCCCATAGGTAAAAAACGGACAATGTCTTTGAGTGGATGAACCCAATTTGAATCCCAATGTCAACGGATCAGCACTATGGCAATTTAATGAATAACCCCTTAGCTTCAGTGTAACTGTGTGGACCCCAATAAGTCTTCACAAAATAAATTATTCATGAGTATTATTTACATATTACACCAAGTTAAAAGGAAGTTCTAGTATTTATTTAGGTGACATGGCCTTCATCCAACACAGATGTGCTGGCAGTTCGCACATTGCGCGGTTAAGTCCTAAATGCCCATGAGAGACAATAGTTAGTAGACTGCTGATATTTTTTAATTTTCACTTCCCATCCCAATTAATCAACTTTAACCACGCAAAGAGATTTGCTTTGCATTCAAAGTGGCTTGTTCAAATCCATTTAAATTGGAAATGTATCTGGGAATTGAGAAGAAAGGGAATGTTAGCTGAGGAACACGGACCTCATGCTGCTCTAAAACAACACAATAGTCTAATTTTCAGAGTTTAGGACAGACCGCTAGGAAGAGGAAAGCGTGAATGTCAGAAATGCCCTAAATAAACCTGTTATAATATGAAGCACCTGCCATTCGAATCCTTTTTAATAGAGCCAGGGGGATATTAATTATCAAATCTTAACATTTTGTTCATCTAAGGGCTGTTATATAGTGGCCGCGCGTGCTCCACCGTGCGTGGCACTTATAAATGGCTGTGGTTAGTCAGCCATTCTATAATGGTGCCGCGCGCATGGCAGTGAGCGTGGAACCGGCCGACGAGGGAGAAGATGGGGAAAATAATGATTTTGCGCCACTACCGCCCCTGTAATGTATGTGTGTGTGTGTGTGTGTGTGTGTGTGTGTGTGTGTGTGTGTGTGTGTGTGTGTGTGTGTGTGTGTGTGTCAAAGCTGCACAATAATTTTTTTTATTTATACATGTCTTTTTTTCCCTTAACTATTATGTAATACACTTTTAACTCACACAATCTATACACACATATACACTCACACACACACACATATACACACACATACACACACATTACCTTCCATCCCAGTCGCTCACAGCATACACACAAAAAGCGTGCGTCACGTGCAGGTGCATTCGCACAGGCGAGGTCTCCGGAGCTGAACCCTGTTTCTACCCGGCTTTCTATTGGCCAACAGGGCACAAGGGCTGATAACTCGCATCAGCGCAAGGGCTGATAATCCGCATCAGCGCAAGGGCTGATAATCCGCATCAGCGCAAGGGCTGATAATCCGCATCAGCGCTGAGAACATTTCACCCATGAAATTTGGCGTAGTTTAAAAAAAAACAAAAAAAACTTTTCAGAATGTTTTACGAGGTAACTTGAAATATAAAATCAACACACGTTTAGGGGTCTGAAAAAATGAGGAAAAAAGTGTGTGTGTGCTGAGCACATGCATTTTCAGTGAAACTTCTTTGTGCTTTGTCACTGTTTTGTCACAGAAATTGTATTTGTGATGGTGATGTTTTTGATGAAAAATCAAAACACAATTTCAGTGCCAAAACGCAAAGTTTTGACTTATAACGCGCGTGCTCGGCACACACCCTGTTTTTCCTATTTGCACTTCTATATTTATAGTATCTGTGACACGTGTATGTCTCTGCGTGTGTGTCTCTGTGTCTCTGTGTCTGTGTGTGTGTTTCTATGTGTGTTGGTGTGTGTGTGTGTGTGTGTCTGTGTGTGTGTGTCTCTATGTCTGTGTGTGTGTGTGTGTCTCTGTGTCTGTGTCACAGTGTGTGTCTCTGTGTGTGTATGTGTGTCTGTGTGTGTGTGCGTCTGTGTGTGTCTCTCTGTGTGTGTGTGCGTCTCTGTGTGTGTGCATCTCTCTCTGTGTGTGCATCTGTGTGTCTCTGTGTGTGCGCATCTCTCTGCGTGTGTCTGTCTGTGTATCTGTGTGTATGTGTGTGTGTGTGTGTGTGTGTGTGTGTATGTATGTCTCTGTGTGTGTGTGTGTCTGTGTGCACTTCTCTGTGTGTGCGCGTCTGTGTGTGTGTGTATCTCTGTGTGTGTGTCCCTGTCTGTGTGTGTGTGTGTCTGTGTGTGTGTGCCTGTGCTGCGTCTACTGCGCATATGCGCCGAGCGCAGGAGGCCTCTTCTGCCAGCAGTGACATCACTTCCGGGACTGCACGTCCGTCACCATCAAGGCCATTTACCCCAAGGGAAATTTTCACTTGGTGGGTGCCAGCATGGAAGTTTCACTTCAAAACCAGGAAACATCCAATTTAAACCTCTGTAAGTACGGATATAGGATAACGTATCTGTCATCTAAATTTAGCATAGGTTGAACTCGATGGACGTATGTCTTTTTTCAACCTCATCTACTACAGTATGTAACTATGTATGACTATGTATAACTATGTAACGATGTATAATTATGTTTAACTATGTGTAACTATGTATAACTATGTATAATTATGTGTAACTATATGTACCTATGTATAACTATGTAACTATGTGTAGCTATATGTACCTGTGTATACCTATGTAACTATATGTAACTTTTTGTCTTTGAAAGGACTGCTACAGTTATTATTTGGCTTGGGTGCTGTTTATTGAATATAAGTTTACATGATTTTGTGTTCTATGTCTTCTCCAGAGAAGTAATCAGTAACCAACAATCTCAAAGCATTAGAAGCAATTAAACAATTAGCAGGCAGAATGCCGACACGTTACTTTGATCTAGCCGTTGTTTTAGGTTTGCATGCTAATTTTTGTGACGGTGACCTATAGTACTAATTTAACATGTTTTTTTGTTCATAATTAATTGCATTTAGCTAATTGCACGGTGCTGGTGTTTGGATGCAATGCTGTACAAAATGAGTATACAAAAAAAAAGAGTCATGAAACGTTATTACATAGGCAGACAAGTGCACATAAAAACAGTACCGGAAAGAAAATAAGAAGTTCTTGCACAAAACAGTATGTTTATTGACCTGTTTCACTGCAGGGGTGCCTCTGGCAGTCTGCTGTAAAAAATGTTCCTACATCACAGTATTAAAGAGAATCCAAGCGGCCGATTTATTTTGTGAATTTTTGAACGTAGCATTGAACCCCATTCATTTCAGCTCCAGGGATCCCCTGCTTTCAGAGATACTTACCTTCATAGGGGGTTGCTGGTAGCCGTTCCACTGAGCTAGCAGGGTTCACGTAATGGCAGGGTTTAAAAACTTCCGCGACCTCCAGGCCAATAGGAAGCCGTGACATAATCAGATCCGGCTTCCTATTGGCCCAAGTGACGCGGGAGCTTTAAACTTTGCAGAGATACCGCACCCTACATAGGTAAGTATCTCCGGAAGCAGCGGGTGCCCGGAGCTGAAATTAATGGGGTTCAGCTCCGGGGACCCCCTGCTTCAACTCTCTGTTAAAAAATGAGAATATTAAAAAGCGCATGAATTACTCCTTTCAACAATAACCGTCACGTTGGATTTCCTACAGGTTTCATTTTTATTGTTTAATATCGGTTTTTAAGTAGAGACTCGGTATTTAAATTATTAAAGGGAAACTCATTTCCTATGGCTGCTTGCCGGGTGCCAGCCCTTGCAGCTCATCTAGCTCTAGATGTAAAATGTTTATTCAGTGACACAGGATAAACATGGCTTCGCATGAGAGAAAATCGCTAGGAGCTACGGAACAACATTTGCTGACACTTCTTGCATTTGTCACTTTTTCTAATGGCAATACGGTCATTTTTCAAATATGCTTCTTAGACTGCATACAGTAGCTGTGCTGGAGGCTGTTTGATTTAATGCAAACTACACATAACAGGGCTGTTTTGTGTATGTATTTATTTCCTTCCCACAGAGGGCTAATACAATCACGGTAAATAAAACACAGGTTAATGGTCCGATAATAATGGACAGTGCTATCAAAATGGACATTTCTCTAAAGCTGCAGTTCAAGCAATATCCTACAGTACATGTGTGTATTTTTAAAAAAAAATCAGTTCTGTACTCTGAGAAAATACTTGTAGCATTTAAAAAAAAAAAAAACAATGTTAAAGACATTTTTAATGTATTCTAATGTAACAAGCATTTTTGTTCCTATAGCAACCATATACAAAGTCACATCCCCTTCCCCTTCTGAAACAGCATCACTTTTTGAGCCCTGCCATCTCTCTAGCTGTGAACCAATTGAATCTAGTGCCTGCCTGGTCACATGATCTTCCGCACAGAACTTTGGCTGTCAGTGCAGCAGATGAGGACCCAAATTGCATTTAGTGAACCCCCAAGCCGAATCTTCTGCGATCAATTACATCAGAACGGATCGATTGGCAACTTAGCTAATCACTTGTCAGTGTGTAGATTGTATTGATGCACTTATTGATTTACGACAGCTGGAACTGCAGCTTTAAACAAGCTAAGGTAACAGATGCATAACTTTGAATTGCTATTGCTATTTTTTTTTGTGATTGACATTTTTAATGTTAATGAAAATGTGAGCGAAACACCAAAAAAAGTATCCATGCAAGTTCTCACATCTTTGGAGCGGACACTGGGATTTGATCTGGAGAATAGTGTGTCCTCAAAACTGGGAACTTGTTCACGAAGTTAACACGTGACTTGTATATGGGACAAAGGTTAATTCACAGCTCTCTAGCTGACCCACTTTTCACCTTCCACAAAGTTCCCTCAATATATCACAATAAATCTTTAATCCGCTGCCACCACCAGAGAAATGATCAAAAATATTAAAATTTGAAGAGTCTCTGGTCTTTTGATTGATTTTTTGGAGGCTTAACTGGCAATTTTTTTTCTGCAAAACATAGTAAAAATTTGGGGGAAACAGTTTGTGACGCAAACTTGGGCGTGGTAACACATCACTCATAAATAGGCTTTCTAGAAAGTAAGGCACAGCAGTGATGTTAATAATAAAAAAATAACTTTATTCACATAGAGCTTATCTCCCAATGGGACTCAAAGCTTCACAGTCACAAAAAGGGAAAAAGAAGAAAACATTTAAGGTTATAAACAAGACCAAACACAAGGAAAGATACAGTACAAGGTGAGACTGTGCTGTAGCTATTAAATGGCGGACAGGTTCTGGTTCATTAATTAAATGCCTGGGTAAGGAGGTAGATCCTGAGCCGTTTATATAGATGACCAGAGAGGGGGGCTCTCTTACTGTATGGGGCAGACTGTTCCAGAGAGTGGGAGTCGAGCGGCTAAAAGCTCGGGCCCCAAACAGTAACAGATTTCCCGTTAGGCTCAGTAGGCTGTAGCCTACAGTGTTTCAAATATCTCCAACGACCAATTTCCAAAAAGCAGGGGAGCGGGGGAATGCGATCCAGGGAGAAAGAGGAAAACTTGCATAGAGCAGTGTTGCAGGGTACATGCAACCACACACGCGGGTTCTCTTGATAAGGCTTCTTTATTGAGCCTTAAAAACATACAGCACACAAAACAAAATAGCTTCTCTTCAGCATACAAAAACAAAATAGCTTCTCTTCAGCAGACAAAAACAAAATAGCTTCTCTTCAGCATAGAAAACAAGGCAGCTTCTCTTCAGCATGCAGGACACAGACAGTTCATCACACATGTACTTTGTAAAACAGACCTTATAGCAGTAATCGCTTCAGTATTTTAGTCCTGTCTCCTGACCAGCTAGCTTGCATGTGTGTACAGCCTGGGGGTTTTAAAACACCTTGCTTATGCAGCTGGGGTCAGACTAATTAAGCAGCCCTCCTCAACTGAATCTTAACCTCGTCACTGCTGCACTGCAAGCCTAAACATAGGTTTGCCAGGTATATGGCTGGTGACACTCATTCACCCTGTCACAAGCAGTATTGCAGGGAAAACTGGATTCTCCGAGCATATGACACCTTCAAATATTACACTCACAAACCAACAAGATTTTAAGCTTTTGAAACATATCTTGTTCCAGCGTCTGAGTGGAGGAGTGTTCCCATTTTATTTATATTGCAAAAAAATCACATTTGAGTGCGCTCATTGTATTTATACACTTTATTATGTACGATTGTGTTTTGATTGATTGGACACGTGTTTATACTGAAAAACTCTTACCTTGCACTTATTTTTTAAGTCACTGTTTTATACACAGAGATCCATAAATCTAAGGATTCTCTTTAAAACGTCACGGTTGTCACTGTTAACTAGCGTCGAGTGCCACTCTTGATTTTCTATACATATAGCCTAGAGTGGGGAGAAACTGTGTGTGTGAGAGCCTTACCTTTTCCGGAGTGGCCCCCTCCTGTAGAGTCACGTCGACGTGCTGCCATGACAATGCGGCGTTACATGCCACCTTGACATCATGACATCATGACATCACTACACCAGGGTGGAGGTTCGCCCGCAGCCTACAGTCGGCAAATATGTAAGTCCGCTACTGGCCCCAAAGGTAGTCAAGGAGATTCTGGGAACTGTTAGGGGTCCTTCACCTGCAGATGGAAGTGAGCGAACGGGAGTGCAGGGAACTAGAAGCTCTCTCAGATAGCTGGGATCCTGGGCATGTCGGGCTTTGAATATCAACAAGCCAATCTTTATATAAATTCTCCATTGTACAGGCATGTATATCACATACAAGGGTAGGGGAAGTAATAGATAAGGAAGAGAAGTAGAAGTAATAAACTGTTAGCAGGACACAAATGAGATGATAAAGAAACGTCAGCAAACAGAAGATGATGACATAATGTATACAGTATGTAGTGACGTACATTCACAAAAGATGACACAATGTATACAGTATGTAGTGACGTACATACACAAAAGATGACACAATGTATACAGTATGTAGTGACGTACATACACAAAAGATGACACAATGTATACAGTATGTAGTGACGTACATACACAAAAGATGACACGATGTATACAGTATGTAGTGACGTACATACACAAAAGATGACACAATGTATACAGTATGTAGTGACGTACATACACAAAAGATGACACAATGTATACAGTATGTAGTGACGTACATACACAAAAGATGACACGATGTATACAGTATGTAGTGACGTACATACACAAAAGATGACATAATGTATACAGTATGTAGTGACGTACATACACAAAAGATGACACAATGTATACAGTATGTAGTGACGTACATACACAAAAGATAACACAATGTATACAGTATGTAGTGACGTACATACACAAAAGATAACACGATGTATACAGTATGTAGTGACGTACATACACAAAAGATGACATAATGTATACAGTATGTAGTGACGTACATACACAAAAGATGACACAATGTATACAGTATGTAGTGACGTACATACACAAAAGATGACACAATGTATACAGTATGTAGTGACGTACATACACAAAAGATGACACGATGTATACAGTATGTAGTGACGTACATACACAAAAAGATGACACAATGTATACAGTATGTAGTGACGTACATACACAAAAGATGACACAATGTATACAGTATGTAGTGACGTACATACACAAAAGATGACACGATGTATACAGTATGTAGTGACGTACATACACAAAAGATAACACAATGTATACAGTATGTAGTGACGTACATACACAAAAGATGACACAATGTATACAGTATGTAGTGACGTACATACACAAAAGATGACACAATGTATACAGTATGTAGTGACGTACATACACAAAAAGATGACACAATGTATACAGTATGTAGTGACGTACATACACAAAAGATGACACAATGTATACAGTATGTAGTGACGTACATACACAAAAGATGACACGATGTATACAGTATGTAGTGACGTACATACACAAAAGATAACACGATGTATACAGTATGTAGTGACGTACATACACAAAAGATGACACAATGTATACAGTATGTAGTGACGTACATACACAAAAGATGACACGATGTATACAGTATGTAGTGACGTACATACACAAAAGATGACACAATGTATACAGTATGTAGTGACGTACATACACAAAAGATAACACGATGTATACAGTATGTAGTGACGTACATACACAAAAGATGACACAATGTATACAGTATGTAGTGACGTACATACACAAAAGATGACACGATGTATACAGTATGTAGTGACGTACATACACAAAAGATGACACAATGTATACAGTATGTAGTGACGTACATACACAAAAGATAACACGATGTATACAGTATGTAGTGACGTACATACACAAAAGATGACACAATGTATACAGTATGTAGTGACGTACATACACAAAAGATAACACGATGTATACAGTATGTAGTGACGTACATACACAAAAGATGACATGGAACACAGAGAAGTCAAGAAGAAGAAAGCGGAGACAGAAATATTCTGTAGAACAGAAAACTAAAGAGATACATGGAAGTTATATGACAGACAGGGCCAGGGAGAAAGATACTTTGGGCATATGAGGATATACACAAGAACCTGAAGAAAGACAAAGGTAGAGGGTGAGAGATCAGTGAAAAGACGTAATTCGTGGGATCTATATTGTATTACAGTAGGGTCCATATGCACTCCTAGAAGGAAGGGGAGCTCAGTTTCCTTAAAGGCAGCATGTGGTATATATGACAATATAATATTGTTGAGCACAAGTTACAGTGATAGCATCAAGGATCTTCGTGGGTTTGGTTAGCAAGAAGTGGTCAGTAAAGCCTTTCCTTGCAGCTGGGTCTTGTATAACATTGTGTGGCACTGGCGTGCCAGCCGTTCCCACATTTCTAAGTTAAAATAAAGAGGGTATGAATGCTTTTTGCAGGTGCAGCAGTGTTGGGACCTGCGGACGGACCATACTGTGAGGTGGTTGTAGGCTTAAAATACTTTGGCCAAAGAATTGAACTAAATGACCCTTGCTTGTGATAAGATAAACAGATAAGTATTTAACAATATAATTTGACATGGGTGTAGCACTGTTTTTTTTTAATCTTTTGTAAAATAAAGAGGCTCAGAATGGTAATTGAATCACAGGATTGGATTATATTTTATGGGGCAACACTTGACTAGGTCAAAATTACATTTATAAAGTAATATACATTTTGCAGGTTACTTCACATTGACTGCGTAATGTGTGAAGAGGAAAACAATAGCATATGAATGTTTATACTAGTCATTTGCATTATATAAACATCTGGTTCAGTGGAAAGCACATTGTAAAACCCACTGTCTGTTTTGGTTGCATCAGTGAGCAAAGTAGCTGTCTGAATATGTGTGTCAACACAGTACGATTATTGTTGGTGCATATTTTGTATTTCTCAGCTCTTGAAACCAATGAAATGTGTAAGTTCCACGTTGTATGGCCCTTCATTTGGGAAGAGGGTCACTTAACCCCTGCGTTATCAAGCATGGGTTCCCTTGCTGAATTCTTACAGAGGTATATAACGGCAGGCTGATACTTGATGGGTTGCTTGTATTGTGATGCTGCATTGGAGTACATCACTAGTTTAGCCCTAGCACTAATCTTGTGGTGCTTAAATTCAGCCCTCGAGGGCTACCAAAAAAAGACAGATGTTAAGGACAACACATACCTAAACAAGTTGTGTGCGCGGAGCTAACAGGTTACATATGTGTTAATTAGGGAAATCCTGAATGCTCTGATGGTAGCCATTGAGGACTACATTTGAGCCCGGCTGTACTATCCTGCCTAGCAGCATGATATGAGAGGCTTTGCATTAATGTCCCCCAGTAAAGCCAGTAGAACTATCCTCACACTGATGAGACCTAAAAGGTCGAAATAGCTGTCTGTGAGTAGGTTTACTGGCTCTGCCCTTCTTTAACCCAAGGGGTGCTGAAAAGCTGTGTATTACGGCAGGCATAGGCTTACAGGGCTCCATGGCAAAATGGATAAGAAGCAAAAAGGGGACACACTGTGCTCATTTGCATGTCCTTACCCAGAATCCCTGGCTGCAGTGGAAGCTTTGTATGCTGAGATAGTGGTGAAAAGCAGAGCTGCGGACTTGTCTGAGGCGTGTGAATGTGCTCACAAGGGATATTTTTATTTGCTATTAATGTCCCCAAATCTCCACCATTAATGGAATTACTTTTTCTACTGGGGGCAGGTTTTTTTTTTTTCAAATGTGGTTAATTTATCAACCTTTGTACATTTGTTAAAGATCGTATATGTTCTAAAGGACATGAAAAATATATCTTCCTGTCTTAACCCCCGGTACAAAAAAAGCATGGCACCCCACTGGTCCTAATGAAAAAAGATTCAGGGGAATAAATCTTTCAGGACCTTTCTCGAGATACTGCATACACCAGAAGCAGCGCCCTATATACCCACCCTCATGACGTCAATTTAAAAATGTTTGTATACCCTACATCCAATGTCCGACATACGGAAGGAGGGAAATAAGTGCATTAGGTGCACGCATTGAGACTGTTATATTTTATTCCCCCAGAAGAGGAGGCATTATATTCATATGTCCGGCGCTGGCCTTAGTGACATAATAAAGATCTGAGTAATATTCACAAAGTGTCAGAAGTAGTTTTGGGTCATCTGTGTTTTAAGCTCTCCGACCACAAATGGGGCAATATTTTCTCCATGTATCCTTTTCATGGTCAAAACAAACGCTGGGATTCACTAAAAGGCTGGACATCTTTTTTTTTTTTTTAGAAAGGAAAGTTATTCAGGGATATAGCAAATAAGTAAACATGGGAAGGATGTTGATCCAGTTAGTAATCTGATTGCCAATATTTGAAGTCAGGAAGGAATTTATTTTTCCCCTTATGAGATATCATTGGATGATGTGACACTGGGGTTTTTTGTTTGCCTTCCTCTGGATCAATATACGATAAGTACAAATATAGGATAAAGTATCTGTCATCTAAATTTAGCATAGGTTGAACTTGATGGACGTACTGTATGTCTTTTTTCAACCTCATCTACTATGTAACGATGTAACGATGTAACTAACCTCCAACATGGGTTATATCTTACCGCAATCCCATGTCAGCTGCCATTGACTTGAACAGCAGTTAACAAAGGATCGCAGTGTCATAACCATTTTCAGGGCCTTAGCGCAAGGGTGCTCAACTCTAGTCCTCCAGCCCCCTCCCCCCAACAGGTCAGGTTTTCTGGATTCAGCACAAGTGGATCAATCAGTCCCTCCTTCAGCACAGGTGACTCAATCAGAGTCTCAGTCTTCAGCCACCTGTGCTGAATCTGGGATATCCTGAAAACCTGACCTGTTGGGGGGGCTTGAGGACTGCAGTTGAGCCCCCCTGCCTGAGTGCATCTTCCCAGAAAATATACATTACAGCACATCTCTTTTATTTATTATGTGGATATCTCAATAAGCTGCTATCAATAAAGGAAGTCGCATTTTCTTGGGCCGTAACCGTAAGATACTGGTTACAAGTAGTGTGTAAAATCCTCTTGTCATCAGCATTTATATATTATTTCTATGACAGAATGCACATCCTTTTCATACATTTTGTTGCTAATTAATTATGACTGAGCCCCCTGTGCTAAAGCAGGGATATCCTGAAAACCTGACCTGTTGGTGGCTCCTGAGGACTAGAATTGGCCGCCCGGCTTTAAAAACACTTCACCAATAACACTGCTATTATTTGACATCCCTGTTTTATTCTGCGTGACATATGAGACTCAATAAACATTTTAATGCGCCCTTCTCTTATTTCTTGCTTGTATTACTGGGTGTAGCTTTTATTTATCGCACTGGGAGAAAAATATGTTTTGTCTGCTTATGCAACAAATAGTGATTGAACTGTCTTCTGTGTGCTGGTGTATTATTTACAGCCTTATAATATGGATTTTATAATATGTTTGTGTTGGATGCTCTAAACCAGGCGTGCGCAAACTGTGTTGCGCGACATTTTTTTGGGGGCGTGGTGTTAACAGAGGCCCCGCGCTCTTCCCCAAGGCATTAAAATTAAATGCCGGGGGGACCGCGTGAGGCCTCTGTAACGCACTTACCTTGATTCAGCCGGGTTCAGATGACGCCGTGGGGCCACGCAACGTCACATGACCCGGCGGCGTCATTTGATGCTTGTCGCCATGGCAACGGTGCATCAAATGATGCCGCGGGTCATGGCACCATGGTAAGGGGGGCGCGAGCACTGGGGGAAAGCAGGCAAGGGGGGCGCATCGCCAAAAGTTTGCGCACCCCTGCTCTAAGCCACAGGTGGTCAACTCTAGTCCTCAAGCCCCCGCAACAGGTCAGGTTTTCAGGATATCCCTGCTTCAGCACAGGTGGCTCAATCAGTCCCTGCTTCAGCACAGGTAGCTCAATAGAGGCTCAGTCTTCACTGGAATTAAGCACCCTTGCTCCAAGCCGTGCTGTTCGCCCACTTCAAAGCAATGGTTTCCATAGCGGAAATCCTAATTTGGTCATTATTGTCGCTATTGTATGAGAAACAAGCGAGCGAGTGACGAATAACCATTGTATTGCCTTTTCAGCGTGGGAGAAATTAAATACTGCATTGCCAATCCCCACAATTGTGAATTAACATTCATTAAAAAGGGGTATATTGCTTTTCAAAATCATACTTCTCCAACGCAAACAGCTGAAATGGGAGATCCATGAAATGCACAATATTCTAAAAAAAGAAACTTAATGCTGTAATATCAACAGAAAAATCTCTGCAACGAGTAAGTATAAGAACTGAACAATTGCTGCAATATTTGACGAAAAGGGGAAAATATATTACATTTTGCATTGTTCAAACATTACACCGACATCTCTATTCACTCTAAGGGGAGAAGGGCTTAAAAATGTATCTTTCAACTAATACATTGAATCTACTACAGCTACACAATCTTTGGGTTAGCATACTAACCTTGCGCTAAATGACCCTAACTATTCCTGACTCCGGGAGTGATGGAAGTTGGGATATGAGCAAGTACTTTTAATATTACTATTAATGACCCACTTATTTCCTTTTATGACATATTGATACTTTCCTTATGTTTAATCAGTTCTAGGCATTTTCTGCTTTGTGACTCAGTGAAATATTTCATTCTATTTTTCTTTTAAGGCTTTCAAATGTTTCCGCATTGAAATAAAACCTTCCGAGGGTCAGATCCGGGTTCAGGACCGGTAGGTGAAGGAGGTTGGGTTGAGTGTTCTGACTCGGGAGTTGAAAGCCGATTGTTACGGTCGGGAGGTGCCGAAAGCTATACCTGTTACACCATGTCTTGCTATTTATTGGCTTGGTATATCAGCACTGTAACACATTAAGGCTGCGGGACTGCGTTCTGACACACGAAAGGTGAGATTCACTGAGCGCCAATGGCATTAGTGCCCTAGAACAGTGGTTCTCAACTTTACTCCTCAAGTGCCACCAACAGGTCAGGTTTAAAGGATATCCCTGCTTAAGATAAGACTGAGGTGGCTCAATCAGTGGCTCTTTCAAACCTGACCTGTTGATGGAACTTGAAGACTCGAGGTCAGAACCACGGCTCTGGAAGACGTATGAAACGTTTACCTAAAATGTGCACAGCCCATTCACAAATATAATATAATCTGGAGTTTACATAAGCCTTAAATGCCACTTAGAGCTTCAACAGCAATAAGGCCATGTAAGAGTAGAACTTCTATCAGATAAATTCCCACTTATACACTATAAAGTCCCTAAAATATGGGATTATCTGATTGTCACGGTGCCAGAGATTGAACGGATTAATTGATTTGCTTGCATATTATGTCTCTCTTTGATTACCGCTGAAAACATGAATACGCCAGAATGTGAAGGTATCATTTTAAAGAAAATATATTATTATTGGATTGGTTTGTCTTTGTATTTATTAGTGTCTTCCATTAGCATATTATGTTATTTGTAATGCTTTATGCTCGTTTGGGATAATAACGAAATAAGAAAAGTGTTCAGGACATTTATTTGCTTGCTTTAAATCGATAGTTCCAGGATTTTTGCTATATCTCTTCCAAGATACTGGCGAGGTAGGAGAAAAAAGAAGGAGCACACAAAATATGGTGGTATCAAAAGATTACCAAATGTATTAATGCATCAGAGCGTAATGCTCTGATGCATTAATACATTTGGTAATCTTTTGATACCACCATCTTTTGTGTGCTCCTTCTTTTTTCTCCTACCTTGCCAGTATATAGGATCCAGCTTTGGGATGCCAGGATCAACGGAAGGTGAGCACCAAAAGCAAATACCTTGTTAAATTTCTTTAAACAGTGGTGTGCCATTTATAATCATTTTTGTATCTTCCAAGATATTGCTACTATATTATATAATGACATTCAGCACATTACAGAATCTGCTGAAGGAGATAACTGGGAAAAAATGATAATTGAAATCATTTGAATATAATTTGCATATTCAAAAGAGCTAGTTTCCCAGGTATGTCGGGTGTTCCACAGATATCTCTCCATATGTTGTATAGAAGAGCATTTTGGGAGGTATATAAATCAATAGGCTACTACATCAGATGCCCTCTCTGAGCCTTATTTTAGGATAATGATGAAATAAGGCTGTTTCTCTCTCCCTCCTCTTCTATCTCCCCCCTCTTTTCTCTATCCCCCTCTCTCCCCCCTCTTCTCTCTCCTCCCCCTTTTCTCTCTCCTCTCCCTTTTCTCTCCCCCCCCCCTATTCCTTCTCCCTCTCCTCTTTAATCTATCCCCCCCCATCTCAAAAGCCCTATTTCAGAGTGTGGCCATAAAAAAAAGAGGCTTGGCTGGGACTGTGATTTCTTGCTAGAAATGTTTGTTTTGCGCTAGTTTGCTTATTTTCATGCACTGCGAAATTTGGCAACTGGCGAAATTCACCAAAAACACGTTAAAAAATAGGTGCAAACCACTTTTGCACACATTCCCACATCTTCGCCCACTAAACATTCAATAACATTTTAAGACATTAAAAAGATCCTGTTACTGCGGGTACTCTTTCATGAAGTCACTTTTGCACGGAAGGTATTGTCGATGCTGACATCACACAGCTGGTAAAAAAAATAAAATGAAACACAGCAGCAGGTTTTTTCCATGTTCCTCAGTAGGACGGGTCCACTGAGACCATCCTCCCTCCAGCAGAGGTAAATGACAAGTTTCACAGGTAGTGCTAGGACCTGCAGACTGGTCATGCCGTGACGTGGCTGCAGGCTTATAACGCTTTGGCCAAAGGGTTTAACTAAATGACCCTTACTCATGAGAATACTAACATTGAAGTATTTAACTGCAGTATGTATTTTGTCACATTGGATGTAGCATTGGGCATTTTTTAATTTTGTTGTAAAAAAAAAAATTAGTAGAGAAACAAAATGTGAATGATGTTAAAACACCCATCGATATAAAAATTAATTGTCCAAGCTGGAGACTGGCCGGAGTCGAAGTGTTCTTGCTTTATCTTAGGGCGCTGGAACACTTTCATGATATAAACCCAGCAAATCCTCCTCCAGTTACCAACGCCGACATGTTCATGATCCTCTCTACGGTGGCACGAATAATACGACCAACATCTGAGGCCCTTTGCAACAACTGAATTTCCAGCGAGTTTCTGCTGAACTAACTCTACTATTTCAAGATCCATATTTTATCCTCTTTATAATTCTTTTGTCTTCCATGCAAGGATCTGAGAAGTGTTGTTGTTGCTCAGTCGGCATCAAAGTCAGGACTTTGTTAGACCTGCGATCAGCATCTGCTGCCTCTTTTTCTCAGGGCTCGGGAGGAGAAGGCTGCTGCGTGGCTGCAAAAGACTCTCATTCAACTTGGAATTGTCTGCCTTGGTTTTCCCTGTCACACTGTCAAGCTCAATCAGAACGCAATGAAAGTGATATTGAAGCAAAGCTTTGCAGGCTCGTCTTAGAACAAAGAGAGTCCCATTGCCTGCTACAGATTTCACATCCAATTTAACTCTTTGGAAAAGGATTTCAGGAGATACATAGTCAAGAGTGGGAAAAAAATGGAGTTAGGGCTACTATAAAGGCTAAAAGTATTATCCTGGCTTAGATAAGCTACAAAGATAGGTTGATACTATTTTCGAGCATACACCACATTAGCTGGCATTACACATTGAGCTTTCTTTACTCCTTAAGTTGCAAGGAGATTTGAGAGGAATTTAACAGCTACATAAAATGACTCTTTCATGATTCTAGCTTTAACAGTCATTTTAGTTGTACAAGGTGCCTGAATAGCGCAGACCTAAATCATGGTGTTTAACAAATCTGGCATTAGAGGGTTAGTCTCAGTTTACTTATTAAGAATTAAGTTGAGTAAAGGGTTTTAGGGCTCAGTTCTTTGTGTGAGTGACAAAGAAACAAACCAATACTAGTATATTTTGGAGTTAAAAGCAGGTCCTGACATGGTTTAAGTGGGCTGTCAGACCCCAGAAAAAAGGTTTTGCGTTACCGAATCTTTTAAGAAGAGAAGTAAAGTATATATCCATATATGGTTATATGGACAGACCTTCCAATTCTGCGCTAAGCGGCAATACAGTATATTAGACTTTTTGAGCAATCCACAACCAGTTTTTGAATGATCATTTTGCTATCAATGTAAAAAAGACTTAAAGACAATTTAGATATGTGTAATGAATTGATTAAATTAATAGACCAATATGTACTGTATTTGCCAAACAGCTTTGTAGACTTGAGATGCATTATTGCATCTTCGGCTTTGTCCATCAGCCACACAATCAAAAACTAGCTATACCTCTTTCCAACAGAGTACAATAATAAAAACCCATAAAAAATCAGTGTGCAACCCACTTTGTACCCCCCACTGAGCTGCCCAAAACGTATACATTCCACTTGTATATCTCTCGGCGGAATAGGTATACGATTAGTGTCATGGTCCCTTTCTAATATATAAGCCACTGTAAATGAAGAAGAGTATTTTAGGGTACATTTAAAAAAAATAACCATATTTTTTGGGGGAAAAGACATTTTGTTTTAGAAGTGGTAAAAGGCCTGAAGAATGTGAGACTTGTCAGTAGTTTATTCCACGCGTTTACAATGTCCCTGTGTTTGGTGGGTCACAATTAAGCCTTATGCTGAAAGTGAGGCCAGCAAAGCATTACCAATTTATTAAGAGATGGCCGTAGCTGGCAGCGCACGTCTGCAGTAAAACTAAAGCCGACAGCTGGGTGCAAATGCAACATTAGGAGCAGACAGCGCAGGATATAAATGTACAGAATGGTATATTTGTATATTCATATAAACATGCAAATACAAAACGGGGCTATGCTGTATCCTTATGCAGCAGGGATCCTTTCCTGCAGATACATTTGTCAGATCCCTGCTAAAAAGTGGCATGAAAATATAAACATTTAGGGCCATATCAACCAAGAAATGCTCCTCCATAAGCCATCCTCCCTGCTGGAAGCCACTTTGCAGCCCCATTCAAGTAAATGGGCCAAAAAGACCCGTATGTACCAAGCAGTGTTACTCTATATAACCTTCTCCTGCCTGAAGACTTCTACTCCCTTGAATTTGCTGTTCAGGGCTGTATTTACTAAGCAGAAATGGAAGGTGTCTTATGGAGTAGCAGGGCTCAGTAAATATGGCACATATTGAGTATGTCATCAATCATCAAAGGCTCAAAAAGGGGCGTGCAAGAGCCTGTTTCAGGAGGACGGGTGTTTGACTTTGTATATGGTTGTTATAAAAACAAAACATGCTTGTTACATTATAATACATTAAAAATGTCATTCAGAGTTATAAAAAAAAATGCTACAAGTATTTTCTCATAGTGCAGAACTGATTTATTAAAAAAAAAACACATGTAGGATATTGCTTGGTCTGCAGCTTTAAGACTACAATCAAATCAAAGAAATGTTATATATATATATGTATATATTATATATTATATATATGGGACAAAAAATGGCTGCACATATTGAAATCTCTCAGCAGAGGTAGCTGGTGCATGGTAAACTTAGGTATCAATAAGAATGCTATATCACAGAAGGATCAAGCAGGACACGAGGGGTAAAGTGGGATTTAGTCCTACATCAGGCAAACATATCCCAACGTTCCGGGACCTCCTTCAGGGGTGAATATATATATATATTTATATATAACGATGGGAATGTTCTCGGGTTCAAAATCGGAACTTCGCTTCTCACTGGATCTTTGTGACATTTGGAACCCCGGGCGGCTGCCACATATTACTGTCATTCAGAGTTTGTACAATGTTTCTTTAGCCCTTGACAAAAATACATTTATATGTAGAAAAAAGAAACATACAGCGCAATCACACAGGGATATCTAACCAATTATTACCACATATAGATATAGTAGGGGGTATTTAACCCTTACAATCTACCTGTCCCTGTCTCTGTCTGCTGCCAATTAGGTCTACAGCTCCACAAGCTTGTAAAGGAAAGTTACCAGAAGAATGACCTAGGCGCACGGGGAGACAAAAGAGAGAAAAAAACATAGGGTAGTATGTCTTAGAAGGTTAACCAATAAATGGTAAGATATGCACTCACAGCGTGTTGAATTAATTCAGGCGTTTTATCCACCCTGGGATCTGGAACTCTGTCAGTATATTAGGAACGTCTTTGAATCTGTGGCCTTGGATCCTACGACACTTCTTTTCAGCCAAGCCCCCTCCTCATGGGTGGTGATGTATATATAGGGAGAGGACTTTGTGAGCTCTTTAAAAACAATTGAGAATGTCAGAGTCTCTCACACTCATATGATATAGCGATTCCCAGCGGGGCTTATAGCAGTCACTGATGACATATAGGTATTCCTATACACCTGAGTTGTTATCCTGGTGTATGGTATTGTGTAGAAATACTGTTCAATAGCTGTGATACTCTCAGTACTAATAAGACCTAGTGCAGTTCTCTTATGGTGAGTCCTATTCAGGTTTCTCACCGCACTTTCAGTACTCCTGGTACTCATGGTACTTGCGAGACTTTAAAGTCCTAGTATTTTGTTTCCACACACGGCGTGTGTCACTGACACAGCTCTCCAGCATTCAGCAACCGGTTCCTCCGTCCTCTATGCTCCTCCGGTACCTCCGTCAGACGTGGTGACGTCACTGAGCTCTCGCGTGAGTACTGCACTCCCACGTGGGGCGTCGCTGATGCCGGGATCAATAGTATACCAAAAATAGTTTTAAAAATGTTTAATAAACGTTTAAAAAACGTGTAGCTCTTAACACTACCATGCACTAATGTGCCACTAAACACTGTATAGTCCACGCCCTACGCGTTTCACCTTGCGGCTTCGTCAGGGGGTGATCTCTGATTTATATGTAGGCATGGAATATGAGTCTGCTTTGATACCACGTATTTCTTAGCCTGTATAACTGGATATCCTGAACGTACTGATATATTTGCACCTTCTTATACGTCCCTCTTCCTTCTGGCTTTTTTTTGTATCCCGCCCTTTCTTCCCTGAAAATGTCTTGAATAACATGAAGGAAATAAACAGTTTAAAAAAAACGAATCCGAACTTCAGAGTTTGTTTTAAGAAATTCGAGTCAAACTTCAGAACAAACTTTTAAATGATGAGCGGATACCTCCCCTTTCCTTCCCCCCCCGCCCCCCAAACGCTCACCCTGTGGGAACTTAGGAGTTTGTGAGCTAAAAAAAACCTGCAAACTTTTATGAAAAAGTTCAATTTTTGGGCGGTGGTTTTTGTTTTAAATTACACTTATTTTGCTTATTTTTTTCCTATCATTTTCCAAAAATCCCAAATGAATCAAGTTCCTGCAAGGCCAAAACATGGAGACATTTTTACAACCTAAACACCAGTGAAAGTGTCCACGGTCCACCCCTTGGCCCCACACACTGTCCACGTCACTACAGTGATATCACTGGGCTTCTAATGGAAGGTTTTTGCGCCAATGTAAACTGTGTCATAGGGTTAGGCTGAGGACCCGCTGCGCTCGGCGACGCGTGCAGCCGCGTGCGCCACCAGACCCTTATCTGCAATCTGTTGGTCCCCACTGCCTGCTCCCACCGTGGCTCACTACGAAGTGTGTGTGTGTGTTGTGTGGGGTGGACCTAGGGGGGGGACGGACGAACAGACCCTCCGCTCAAACCACGCCCCCCCCCCTGCTCCAGCTTTTTCTCCCGCTCCCTACAGACCGCAGGTAGCGTTCAATTGCCTCTCAGCGCGCCGCCTACATGCAGTGTGGGCGCGCTGACTGAGGCAGCGGGGCCTCGGCCTTAGGTGGCGGATATCACTGGTTTGCTTCATTCACAGCTTGGTTGCTCTTGAGAAAGGCTCATGTATGGGTTGAAACTTCAGCTAATAAATTCAACCTTTGTGCAATGAGGAGGAGTGTCTGTCCATCTTCTTGATGCTCTATATCAGAGGTGGGCAACCTATTTTTCAATGTACAGAGAAAAAAAAAAGAAAAAAAAAACAGAGAAAAAACGAATGGCGCACAGCCAGGGAGCCAGGTGTAAAGACAAAAAACGTTACCTTTATTCAGTGCATGACTGGAGACAAATATACCCCTTGGGGGACAAAAAGCAGGAACCTCCTACGCGTTTCGGACCAACCGGTCCTTTATCAAGGAGTCTGAGATATGCAGGAACGAGGCGGTTTATATAGCCAGTAAAATTAAAATCAATTACAGAAATCTGTGTTAAAATTGCGCCGCATGCCCAGTGCGCATGCGCGTGACGTCACACGGGGCGCCGCTCCACTTTCGCTAAGGATTGTGGGTATGGACCGCCCCCTGCTAGCGTCCGCGCATGCCTACACTTAGGCATGAAGCCATGAGTGACTAGACTCATCTCTGCCTCTACCCGTGCTCACCGTGACGTCACAGCGGGTTGTTGATAGGTCGAGGCACACCGCTGTCCCACCAATAGATATGGCGAACGAACGATGTTGCCCCAATCACAGCAAGTCCTGCAGGCATACACAATTTGCCCACATAGAGAGCAAAGTACGAAAAATAAGTAGAGATAATAGAATAAAAACCACAGTGCGAGCGGAAAGGTAATAATAAAGACAAATAATTCAACGCTCGTATTGTGGAACACACACCTCCTCACTGCATATCCCATTGGGCAAAAAGACATACAATATAAAGTGCATACATAACACATTAAGTCCACATCAACATGTGACGTAATAGTTAAATTCTATAACATCTAATTTAAAACAACAAATCACAAAAACGACATTAAAGACAGAATAGTACAATTCTAAGAACTATATGTACTAAGTCTTCTTACAAATGCTTCCAAGGAGAAGAAGAATCAACTGTATTATTTCATCATATATATACCAATACATGTAATTCTCATACTGATTAGTAATAAAAATATATATTAAACAAATTCATTGATGTGACAAAATATATAAGGTTTCAGAAGTCCCTTCCATTACAACTAGGTTCTCAGGATCTAATACATCTATACCCATACTAATAATAACTCATACATGAAAAAACATGAAAAAACATGAAAAAGCATGGAAAAATAGTGTCATAGCAGGGTAACAAAAATGTCTGAATGTTGCAACAAATGTTTTACTGCTTCAAAAAATGGCCCAAGTTCCATTCAATATTTATGCCACAGGGTGCTCTAGTCTGGAGCATAAATATCCAGTAGGCCTCCCTGCGGTCCAGAAGGTTAAGTAAGTCCCCTCCTCTTTCTCTCAGAAAGATTTTTTCAATTCCCTGAACTTTTAACCCATTAATATCACCTTTAGGGCAAATCGAAAAATGTTTAGAGACTGGGTGAGATGTATCTCCCTTTCTGATTAATCTGACATGCTCAAGTATCCTATTCTTAAGAGGTCTGATGGTCCTTCCTACGTAATTAATTCCACATCCACAAGTTAGGAGATAAATCACATACTGAGTGTCACAGTTTATGAAAGTTTTTATCGGAAATTTCTGATTAGACATACAGCCCTAGAAGTGCTGTGACGGAATCATGAACTGACAAATTTTACAACCTCCACATCTATATGAACCCTAGGTTATAAATTTTCTAACAGATGGGGGAGATGAAGCAATGTAACTCGGTGCAACATAGGTAGCAATCGTTTTCACTTTACGATATACAAAACGAGGACCCTTTTTAACACAGTTTTTTAAGCTCCCATCCATATGCAAGATGTTCCAATGTTTACGGATTATGTTCTGAACACCCTGACTACATCTATTGAACTGCGTAATCATGAGGGGAACTTCTTCTTGCGCAATGTCATTACCTGTTTTGTTTATATTAGGTACTACAAGATCCCTAGGTGGATTGCCCTGTCTATTCTTAAAAAGATCCTCCCTGTTGGTTGATGCCACTTCTTGGCAAGTATTCGTTAAGTGATTCATACTGTAGCCCCTCTGCTGGAAACGATTGCACAACTCCCCAGACTGACGTGAGAAACCCTCCTCTGTGGAGCAGTTCCTCCTCAGCCTGAGGAATTGGCCCTTTGGGATGCCCCTAATCACATCAGGTGGGTGACAGCTGTCAGCTCTTAACAGCATATTCCTAGCATTAGGTTTTCTGAAAGTCTCAGTTTGGATTTGACCTTTTATGTCAATAAACAATCGGAGGTCCAGATAATCAATGTGTTGTGTGTTGAAGTTGTAAGTGAAAGCTAAATTTAAATGATTAAAATTAATATAATCAAAAAAATTGTGCAATGTGTTTAAGTCCCCTTCCCACACCATAATCAGGTCGTCAATAAACCTTCTGTAAAATGTGATATATTTTCGAAAAGGATTTGTGCTTGTAAAAATAAAAAGTGATTCCCACCACCCCATGAATAAATTCGCGTACACCGGTGCAAAACTTGTGCCCATTGCCGTCCCTCTTTGCTGTAAATAAAATGTGCGATCAAATAAAAAATAGTTGTGTGTCAATAAAATTTTTATGGCATCCAGAATGAATGCAGTGTGAAATTGATTACTATCTGGACCCCCGATGAAATGACTGACCGCTGCCACCCCCTGGTCGTGTCTAATAACCGAATAAAGGGATGTAACATCCATGGTGACCCAAATTGATTGTGGGTTCCATTTGACATTATTTAATTTAGTAATGAGGTCCCCAGAATTCAACAGAAAGGAGGGCAAATCCCTAACAAAGGGTTGTAGAAATTGATCAATGTATTTTGATAAACCATCTCCCAAAGATCCAATAGACGAGATGATTGGTCTCCCCGGAGGGTCGACCAATGTCTTATGGACCTTTGGGAGATGGTAGAAGACTGGTATAATAGGGTTTGGATTCCACAAAAATACACTTTCAGCTTTACTCAGTACTTGTGTGATTACCCCTAAGTCTAGCAGCTCTTTGTAAGATTCCAGATACCTTGCCGTGGGATCGCCTGGTAGTGCAGAGTAGGTGGTGGCATCCCCAAGTTGCCGGTAGGCCTCCTTGAGGTAGCCAGCCCCACTCTGCACCACCACAGCTCCTCCCTTGTCAGCATTCTTTATGACAATTTTTGAATTCTTCTGCAAAGACAAAAGTGCTTGTTTTTCCTCAACATTCAAGTTATGTCTGGCTACATTATTCAAGGAATAATCCTCTGCCATGATACGTAAGTCTCTGATGACCAGATTCTCGAACGTAGTCAAGAATGGGCCCTTGGAGAATTGTGGGTAGAACAATGAGCCTTTTTTAAGGTTGGACCTCCATGTACTAGATTCTGGAATGACAGTTTGTTCAGATGGATCATCCAATAATTCTTCAAGGTCCAATATGTCTTGGAGGTCACATGCCTCTCTAAAAGATGAAGTAGATGCAGCTAAGGCCTCTTCTGGCCGACTAGGAACAATAGGATGTGGTGTAAGTGGAGCTCCAGGTACATCAACATCATCCATAGTGTCCAATAGCCTATTTTCTCTCTGTACCAAAAGCTGAGAGCGTTTGTGAAAAAATGATTTAAGAGTTAATTTCCTCACAAATTTATGGACATCTATAGCGGTGTTGAATAGGTCAAAGTCCATTGTTGGTGCGTACTTAAGACCCTTTTGGAGGAGTGACAATTCTGCAGTGGTTAACTCTTCCCCCGAAATGTTAATTACATCCATTTCTTGGTTATGACTTACTTCTTCCTTTTGGCCGGCCGTCTGCCGCCCTCTCTTCTTCTTTCCTCTTCTGGCTCTTTTTGGTTTTTCTGGAAGAGAGGGAAGTTTTTTTGCTGTTGTTGTCTGGAGGAAGATTGTTGCTCCGTACTACTGTCATGATAACCTCTTGTATAGTCTGCTCCTGTTGACCTTGGCCTGGTTGTCTCTCCTGGACCATCAAAATGGTATCCTGATCTTTCTGTCTGGAAAAAGGAGACTGAGTGGGAGAGATTGTCAACATCAGAGAAGTCAGAGTCTCCGCTCATTTAATCCTGACTCTTAGACTTAAGTATTGACTTTCGCGGAGTTGATCTCATGACTTTGTCAATGTAGCCACAGGTGTGGCGAATGAGAAGTGAAAATCACCACACCATATAAAAATGGAGAAATTAGGTTGCTCAATCAAACATTTAAAACAACACACACTGTTCGTCTGCATCACTCACCTCAGCACTATCACCTGCCGCTGCGTCACTCACCTCAGCACTATCACCTGCTGCTGCGTCACTCGCCTCAGCACTATCACCTGTTGCTGCTTCACTCATCTCAGCACTATCACCTGCTGTTGCGTCACTCACCTCAGCACTATCACCTGCTGCTGCTTCCCTCACCTCAGCACTGTCACCTGCTGCTGCTTCACTCATCTCAGCACTATCACCTGCTGTTGCGTCACTCACCTCAGCACTATCACCTGCTGCTGCTTCCCTCACCTCAGCACTATCACCTGCTGCTGCGTAACTCACCTCAGCACTATCACCTGCTGCTAGTTCACTTCGTTGACTCATATACAGTATATGTATACACAGATATAGATACTGTAAATACACACTATCTATCAATCAATCAATCTATCTATCTATCTATATAGAGATAGTGTGTATATAGCTATATCTATATATATATATATATATATATGCTATATAGATATATATATGTTTGTGTGTGTGCGCGTGTGTGTGTATCTAATACTATATCTGACAGCGTGTGCTGGTTTCCGCTTTTTGAATGTATATATAGTATATGAGGTTCGGTGTAATAAATGAACACACTACATTTTTTTTTTTTCATTATTTTATTTTTTTAACTGAAGAAATTGCATGTCAAGGAAAATCCTATCAACATTAAACAGATTTAGTAAATAAGAACAGAAAACAGAAAGAAAAAACCCCCCCAGTTAATCCGTGCACTAATTATTTGTCCCATTTTTGTTAATACAAATGAAATGTTTCACTTGGTTAATGACAAGTTTGATCAAACAGTTCCTAAACTGATGGATTGTCTTTGAAATGAATTCAGAAAAAATATGACATGAGGCAGTGTTGGCAGAGGACCGTCTCTAGTGGGAACAGATGCCCAACAAATTTGGCGACTAGTTTTGTTCTTTTTCTATCTGTTGCGGTTCACAATCCTAATGAATGTAATGTTTAAATAACATGAATAAAGATAAAGTGAAAATGAATTCAACTCCAGTTTGAGCAGCAGAATGAAAATGAGCAAACTGTATTATCTTCTGCCACCTAATCTGGGTTGAATTTCCTCTGTATCTTTTTTTTTGTTTGTTGAAGAATCCCTTTCTTCGGTCTCCTTGGCCATTGACAAGGTCTTTTGAGATGAATATGAAAAGATAGATTTAAAGGTTAAAGCCAGGGTCAGATGGTTGCAGATGTTTGGTGAGAGATTGCTCGGTTCACTTGCGGTAGTCCTTCTGACACGGCATTCCACACAAGCTGCCGCATGGACAGCGACTGCCTGTGCATTTTGTTTATTACCCCATTGATCCAGGCAAACACAAACAAGGAAGAGAAGTCGCTCGGTCGTTCTTGCCGAATGCGCTAATTTGCCTCTGTAAACAGCTATATAAACCTAGGATTTAAGCAGGGATGGTATATCATGAAAGTGCTCAAATGATGTATGTGTCTGCATGGAGCTAGCTGATAAATATACCTAATCAAACATGATTTGCCAGGAAATGCTATTCATGTTAATAATTGCATGTGCTACTGCAGTTAATTCCACATTAAACCACTACATGAAACATTATCTTCTGTGTCTGAGAATGCTAGTAAAAATCCAACAGTCACACAAGTGGAGTTTTTTTGACCACCGTCCACTACCATCTGTGCATTGGAGGTAGGGTTGCCAAGTGTCCAGTATGGAACCAGACTGTCCTGTATTTGGACACGCTGTACAGTAAATAATGTATGTGTCCGATATGACCTCTCTTGACATAGTGACCTGACCGGCATGGCGGTCCGCGGGATTTCCCCGAGCAGGGATAGACCAGGGTTGTTGCTAGGTGGCTGGTCGGCTTCCTCCATCCAGATTGGCTGCTGGTGGGTAATGCAGCCAATCAGGAGGTGTCAGGAGCCGGAGGGTGGGGCCAAGGAGAAGAGGAAACAGCACGGAGCGGAAAGAGAGGTGTGTGTTTCTCGAGCGTGTCTCTCGAGCGTGTCTCTCGAGCGTGTCTTGAGCTTGTTTGTGTGTGTCTCGAGTGTGTGTATGTGTGTGTTTCACGAGCATATCTCTCGAGCGTGTGGGTGTGTCTCGAGCGCATCTCACCTTTCTCCATTGTGTCCAGTATTTTTAGGGTTGGGCAACCCTAGTATAAGAACCTAGTGAAAAGTGGTTATGAAACTTTGATTATATTGAACACTGAGTGCTTGATTGAAGAATTAGAAGAAGGCCACCCTGGTCCTCATTTCAGTCAAGCACGGGGTGTACGTTTCGCAAGTACATACGCGATCGAAACATATTTATTCACCTGTGTTTTTCCTTTTCCTTTCAGATCGGTGAAGTACTGTGGCAATACAGTAGCACAAAAACACAGGAAATAACAGAATGTTACAGTAACCCAACAGGAAGTCTTAATACTCATATAGCTGAGAACTTGCTGGAGATTCCAGGTTCCATGAAACTTTCATATAAAGAGACGCGTCTGAGTCTTTTAAAATAGGATCAGAATCCCTTATATATCCAATCTGAGCATCTTTTTGAATGGTAAGAGTCACTGTACTGAAGATAGCGGATTTCACATTGAAGTCACTGCTAAACTATATGTATCGTTTTTCAATTGCTAGGCCATTATATAGGCATGTATATATTGAATATATATAGGTATCAATGCTCCAGATGAATTATATAAGGGATTAAAAAAAGATTATTTTAGAATATATTGTATACTTCCTTAACTCTTATGATGCTGGATTGCAATCATATTGTAATTGTAAGGACACTGCCACATTGAATACATTAAACAGTAATAAACTGTAATAAAATATACACCTATATAATGTATTCATGCTTGTTACCAGTTGTTCTTTTAATTGATACCCTACTTTATCTCTGTCATTATTTAAATGTCTTTGTCATAATAAGAACAATTACATTGCAGGATTATTCTGACTAAGAGCTGGATATGAAATGTATTATCAATAGACATACTATTTGACTTTGTCATCATTACAGGAAATTATTCAGAGTGTCTAGAGGGTGAAGAGAGCAGAAGTGTGTTTTCATTTTAATATGACAGGTTATTCTTTTCTAACAATAGGTTTTACTTAAGCTTTATCTTCAGAGGAAGCTGCCTTGAGCTCAGAATCAGAAGTGAATGGAAGTGTCATGACACAGGATTATCAGGACCCAGATACTAAATCAAATGTTCTCGATGAAAAAAAATTGAAGGATGTGACATGCATCAGTATTGTGAAGTGATAGCACTTTCTGAATACCCAGTAGGAAGTCATTTATGACAACGTATTGATGGGCTTTGTAAATGATTGTAACAGAATGTAACCATTGATGCTGTGCTACCTCCAGGCACTTGTGTCGTACAGTAACAGTAAGTAAAAATACCACTTGTGGTGCATTTGCAGGTCTCAGACAGGTCTGTAACCAGTGGCGTAGCTGTAGCCAGGGCAGCCTGTGCTCTTGGGGGTCCCGCTCCCTCGCATAGTTGTCCCGGACTGCGCATGTGTGAATCTGGCAATCTGCTCTCCGACTGCGTATGCGCGATCGGTACCTGCTGACAGCTTTTTGTGCATGTGCGATCTGCACATGACGACTGCTCGTGCGCATGCGTGATCAGCACTTGCCGACCGCACATGCGCGATCGGAGTGTGCCGGACACGCATGCGCATGAGTTACTGTTTGCCGGTAATTTATGTGCAGGCGTGACCGGCAAGCTCTGATCACGCATGCGCACGAGCAGTCAGCAAGTGCAGATCGACATGCGCAGTCACGTACCGATCGCGCATGCGCAGGGACAGCCGGCAAAATTTTGTCTGGGGCCCGCACATGTCCCACTACGCCACTGTATGCAGCCCTGTCTTTGTTATTATCCCTTAGCATACAATGCTTTCACTGCAGCCAGGGATTCTGGGTAATGACATGCAAATGAGCCCAGTGTGTCACTATTCACATCTCATCCATTTTAACATGGATGCCTATAAGCTTATGCCTGCCGTATCACACAGCTTTTCAGCACAGCCTGGGTTAAAGAAGTGCAGAGCCAGTAACCCTACTAACAGACAGCTAATTCGACTTTTTGGGTATCTTCAGTGCGGGCCTTGGTATGCCACCTGAAGCTGGTACGTGGGTATAACCTGACTTTTTTTTTTTACTCACCATAACTTTTTAAAATTTTTGACGTACAGTAAAAAAAATTTTTTTAAATGTTGCTTTGGGTGTTGAAGTCATTAAGTAACAGGTATAGCGCGACCTATACATGATAAGTTATCAATAGGTTATCAATAGTGCAACAGCACTTTGTCACCAGAGATCTCTGGATGGTGAAATTGTCCGCCGTCTGTAAAATGATCTTGATAATTTTCTTAGATTTTGCATGTCGTCAATTAACAGAGAACTATTAGCAAGCACGCATAAGTAAGGAGGAGTTTATATCAAACTAAACCCTCCAGGGCTGAGCCGAAGACTGAGCCACTGATTCATCTGCTGAAGCAGGGATATCCATAAAACCTGGCCTGTTGGTGGCCCTATGGCACTGAGTTTGAGACCCCTGGTTTATATAATGGAGTTACTGTCTCTTAATAAACTATTACCATATCCATGTGAATAGAGACGGCAGAATCCAGCCAATTCCGTTTCCCGGATTATCTCGCATTTTCAACCCAAAATCCGTATCGCGGTGTAAAACCTGCAAACGGATTTGGTTGGTTTTAACCAGCGCGGATTCATTAAAAAAAAACGCCATTGGATACAACCCGTGGACGGAGTTGTAGGATCCAATCCGCGGGTTCAGCGATTATCCGTTGGCGGATTCTTAAGACTCGGATTGCTGAAACCGCACATTGGATTCTACAAATCCATCCACGGGTTGCGGAATCCGCCGAGAGTATCGGTAATAATAATAAATAATCCGTAGAATGCGAATCGCCCCTTTTTGAGATTGATCCGCTGAAATCCTTGGACCACAGGAACCGGCCGATCCGCTGCGAATCCAAATCCGACCCCCAAAATTCGCCCTTCTCTACATGTGGATATCAATAAGGCATTGCGAGCTTCTTTGGCAGCGAAAGGTTGGACTATTAACCCCATCAGTGCGGATAGGCACTTTACCATGTATTTCAGGCCTTTTCATAACTGATAACCTTAAAGCTGTAAGACAAAGCAAAGTGCTACTCTATTCAGATATTTACCGATCGTACAATTGAGCCATTTGTCATGATGGTAACTCAACTGGCTTGTGCTCAGTAACTACATAACCTTACACATCCTTTAACTATAGCTCAGGTTTTAGCTGAAACACATGTATTTATAAGGGACTAGTCCAGCGGTGGCCAACTCCCATCCTCAGAGGCCAACAACAGGTCAGGTTTTCAGGATATCCCTGCTTCAGCACAGGTGGCTCAATCAGTGGTTCAGTCATTGACTGAGCCACTGATTGAGCTGTCACAGGGGACCAGAACTTTTAACACCGAAACCACCGGGATCACTATCACCAGATAGGACGCAGAAGTTTAATAAACGAAAGTTTATTCTGGCAAGCCAGCAAACACACAAAATACAAGATCACAGTGAAACACTCACCAACTGGGGCCTGGGGGAGAAGAATCTAGCCTCAACTAGGTGCCGGGGCCGGCTCCAGAAGGCTTGCCCTGTACAGCTCCTTCTCCGTCTTGTAAGTGCTATATCTCCGCTAGCACTTTCGAATCATCCGCCAGTCGTGACATCACAGTCTCCATCTCACGCTCAACGCAACTCCGGAGTAACTTCAAAGCTCAACTGGTGCTCTGATCGGCCACGCTCCTTACATAGCCATCGGTCTGTTATACTTTTCATGGAGCAGGGGCCACCAACCAATCAGAGCCCGGATCGTGACGGTGCAGCCAATCGGAAGACGAGGGCTCGTCTGGCTGCACCAATCAGAGGAGGGGGCTGCCTTAGGCACTCTGGACCACCCCTCGAGGAGGGAACTGCTGGCAAGCAGGGAATTCGAACTGGCCAATGGGAATCGCACCTATGGCGCTGAGTCCGGCAATGGTTCCCTTGGCCAGCCTCATACCGCCTGCTTGATAGTCGCCTCAGTATCTGGGGGGAACAAAGGCTCTGCACTGCCAAGAGCCAGTTGTCAAACCTGATTATAAGCCCTTCCCCGCTTACCATTGTCCAGGTACACAAGTCGCTTTCAAGCTCTGCCACGAGCCGGCATTTCTCCGTAGGCAGCCCAGCTAAGTGAATTACTGGGTCTGCACACGGAGAAATGCTGACAACACAAATCACATACTGGCTTGCTAACTGTATGGGGAAATACATTGTAACATGGGGAATAAAAGTACTTTCTAGGATACTGTCCCCATTCCCCAATTCATACTGTTTTCCCCCTTCCAGATATCATACAGTGAGTATCTCTTTTCTGTTAGGGGTTACCCCAAACATATGCACTCAGGCCAAAATGAGCCTCACAGAGGCGGCCAATGCACACGGTATTGGGGCAGCCAGCCGGGCTTCACCTCTATTATGTGCGGCTTATTACCCTTACCATCACATGAGCCACCTGGGCTGAAGCAGGGATATCCTGAAAAGGTGGCCTGTTGGTGGCCCTTGAGGACAAGCGTTGGCCACTCCAGGACTAGGCCATGAACAATTAGCTACAAGTGAACAGAAAAACAATATAGAACAGAGTTTGTGTATTATCCAGTAAAATATTCCCCTCAAAACATTGAGCAAATGTATTTCATGAACCAGAATCCATTAAGTATTCAAACTTTAATATATGTTCCCAAGTAATAAACCTACAGTTAGATAACACATGCAGAATTATGAATGACTAATTATATTTTGCATACTTCCAGCAAAGACAATTAGCAAATAGCTTTTATATGCAAAATAAATGAAAAAGTAATTAAGATGCACTAACCAGAGCAGCAATATCAAGTCTGTTGTCTTGTGATTCGTTCCTAACAAACATAATAATAATTATGTATTAATTGTCATATAATTAAAACAGCTCTGTCCTTTAGAAAACGGTCTACAGTAACCCAACAAGAGGCAAAAGTTCCTTGTATTTGTAAACAGAATAATTACAGATATCCTTGCAGAAAATACCTAGTAGTTTTGATGTCCAATATTTGTTTCCCTGTGTATTAGTAACACTGTAATTGCTGTAGTGCTGAAGTACAGGCCTATTTGATATGAAATTGCATGGTGTTCTATTTTCACTCATTTCATTTGTATATCCTTCATTAGTCAAGAATGATGTTGCATTCTGCACAGCTGTTTATCATTGGAGAAATTCAGAATTTGACACAGAAATGTCTCATACATTGAATAGAAGAACGTTAATATTTTTAGGTTGTGATTGCTAGAATAAAGCGTCACCTTGGTTTTATTTTAAAGTTATTTTGTATTATTGTATTATATTATTGATATGTATTACCCCATTTGCAGTTGACAGTTGAACGTTTTAGCCAGAAAAAGAAGGTTAAGAAATAATGGAAATGATTTATATATGTATAATCGCGCCCACAGCTGTAGTCAGCGCGTTACAAGAAAGACAATACAGTACAGGGAATTACAGTGCAATAAGTAAGATCAGACAATAGGAAAGGAAATCCCTGCCCCGGAGAGCTTACACTCTAAGTAATGTTGAAGATTGTTTTCGGCTGGGGCGAGGTGCAAAAGTGACACACAGAGACGCAGAATTTGTCACCCAACCCTACCAAATAATAACCTAAATCCTCTGGCTCACAGGCAAAAATTGGGACTAAGTACCTTGGCACATTGATGCTTAAATAAATAAATACAGTATGACGCGCTTTACACTGCCGTGTTCCCATGTGATGGGTATTTAAGAAATATTGGGCACGTCTAGTCAAGTATTTTATTTCTTTTTAATTTATAAAAATGTGTTACCAGGAAGTAATTCATTGAGAGTTACCTCTCGTTTTCAAGTATGTCCTGGGCACAGAGTTATGATGACTATACATGGTTACATTAAATAAACAGAGGTTATACATTATAGACAAAACTAAAGCTGTCTCGCATTTTAATCTGGTCTGTAACTGTTATATACGCCTATAATATATATTATCTGTAACTGTGCATGCAATTTCTTGTATATTATGCACTGTATAGCCCTTGTCACTTAATGTAACTATGTAGTTGTTATTATAACTCTGTGCCCAGGACATACAGTACTTGAAAACGAGAGGTAACTCCCAATGCATTACTTCCTGGTAAAACATTTTATAAATAAATACATAAATAATATTTAAAGATTTCATGAACAGTTAAAGATAATATATGTTATGGGCATACAGTATGTAATAGTTACATAATAGTTACAGACAAGATTAAAATGTGAGACAGCTGAAGTCTTGAAAGAACTGGTGGCGGCTGTGAGAGTCTTTGGCAGGCTGTTCCAGCTGCGAGGTGCACGGTAAGAGAAGGAGGAGCGACCGGCATCCTTGTTGAACCTTGGGACTGTGAACAGTCTTTTGGAAGTACTGTAGCTGCCTGGTTTTAAAATTCACAATTTATTTCCAAGTTGAGCGATTGATGAGGAGGGTTGGAAACAAGGGTAATTGAGAGGAAAAGAGAGGGAACAATCAATGTGTTACAGAGAGGTACTAAATAACTATAACATTTGTATACTCTGCACCACCATCGAAGTCTGGGCATGAACAGACAACAACACACAGGGACCCTCCGCGCGCAAGGAACATCAATTATATTTGGTGATAGGAGTTTCACCGCCTATTCATTTTAATTAGCACGACATTGTATAAAAGGGTTGAATACATGTTGAGGAGGTTATGTACCTAAAGCACAGATACTATCAACAGGAAAGGAATAGTTGTGCCACCAAGACTGCGTATTTTGTGTATCTGCAGCTGGATAAGTTTGTGAAATACATACGTATGGTTTATGGTTTTACTTAATCCCACCACGGAGGTGATGGGACTGAGGTGCGTAGTAAAAAGGGTCATGAGTAGAATAATAACTTTATTTCATATAGCGCTTTTCTCCCAATGGGACACAAAGCGCGTCACAATTACAGCGCGCCATACGCAGCACATAGGAATGTTACAGACACAGTCTCTACCCAGATGAGCTTACAATCTATGATTTTGGTGCCTGAGGCACAGGGAGATAAAGTACTTGCCCAAAGAGACAAGGAGCCGACACCTGGAATTGAACATCTGCTTCCCACGCAGTGTTGTTATTATCAGAACCGGTGTTTTTATCTCACTGAGCCAATCCTTCTCCCGGACAGGGGATGGGTAGAATAGTCTGCAGTAATGGGACTGAAACACAGCTGATTGTTTATCTGAAAGAGATGGGGTATATACATATTCTGCTATGCAATAAATGCATCGCATCCTGAACTGACTGCATCCTAAAAATGATAACAAGTGCATTATAACCATACAAAAAAGGGTTCCTCATTTCCTATGTCTAAAATAAGGATACTATGTTACCATGCGAAGTTGCAAAGAAACACAAGAGACTCCGCAGGTTTTTATTCTAGAACAGGGGCGGCCAACACAATCCTCAAGCCCCACCAACAGATTAGGTTTTCAGGCTAACCCTGCTTCAACACATGGCCACTGCTTCGACTGAGCCACAGATTGAGCCACCTGTGCTGAAGCAGGGATATCCTCAAAACCTTACCTGTTGGGGGTCTTGAAGACTGAAGTTGAGAACCTCTGGGCTAATGCTTATTACAGAGGGTACACTCCCATGTGTTCCATTTCTGCTTTACTTTGTACAGTGGAGGATTTTGGTCACTTTGTTACTGACCCTAACCTAATTGTGGTAATTTAAGGAGTTTTAGCTGAGACTGTCAGAGTTTGTAGCGGGCTGTACAGAAGCATAAATACATCAAGAATGACCGGAAAAAAACAGTTTCTTCAAATTACAAAAAAACTTTTTCATGTCAATAAATGACTGCATCAATATACGGCTTTTCCACCTGTTCCTGTATCATGTGAGACTTCCAGCAATACGGGCATTCTGCATTTTGTCTTTTCCTTGTTCAGCAGTTTAGTACATATTAATATTTGATCAACCCACATAAAAAAACTAATATAATGTAAATGAAAAGTTACGGGAATAATATTTTCCCCCAGAACAAGTTATCTGCTGCCTTTACAACAAGGGAAACAGACAATAATTTATATTGCAGTATTTTATTTTTTTGCCACACAATTCAGTGGTAAAATCCACATCGGGTAGAATAGAAATCCTTCACTGAAATGAATTCAAGATGCACATTTTTTATTTCCGTATATTTTTTTAAGGTGCTGTTTAATTACAATTTAAATTGAGTCTTTATAATGTCTGCTGCTCTGGGCCATTATTAAGGGATTTTATGTGGATGTGTAACATACAGTAACTAACTGGGGTTTAAATAAATACAGCTTATCTAATGTGAACAATTGCCATGCATACATTTACAGACGGGATAGAAAAGGCATCAAATAAACAAATCATAGATCGATACAAAAACAGATGCGTTCCCATTGAGTCTCATCAAGGTTCTTTAATCCCAAAAATCTCACGTTACAGAAGCAATTTGTGAAAATTGTCTCCTTGATGAACTTTGACCTTCACCTGCAATGTATTTTGCCAGAAACGTTTCCGCATTTCGCAGGTTGCTGATAGTTATATCAGTCAGCGCTGGCCAGGGGGGATCCTAAAACCAGGACAGAGCCCGAAAAACCGAGACGTCTGGTCACCCTCCCACCTATTCAATTGTTTGATCACTCCTCTTATAAAAGATCATATTAAATAGAAATCCCGCATGTGAGCACATTCCGCCTGCCGCCCTGCCCTTCCCCATGATCTCTTAGCATACAGTGCTTCCACTGCCGCCAGGGATTCTGGGTAATGACATGCAAATGAGCACACTCAGTGTCACCTTTTGCTTCCTGTCCATTTTAACAAAAAGAGAATAGAGAAGATGTCCTTCAATGTTTCATTGTTCCTCCGGGAGCTGAGATCTGACTCCCAAGCGGACGTGAACTTCAACCTGGGGGCAGGGGGGGAATCTGGTAAGGAGCGCTATAGCCCCCTTCACATAACAGGATATAGTACACAGGTGGAAAGAGGTCTGGGTGGCTGCCATTGGGAAGAAACAAAATGTTTAATTAGGAGGTATTGGTAGAAACACTTAAGGGGAATTGGTGCAGCTTCATTAAAGAAACTAAACAGTTTAATAGTTGATCCTTTCAATAGACCTTGGACTCTGAGGACAGGCGCTTTCTGACAAGGCACAAAGAAGGTGTCATCCAATACCAATTTCAAGTCATTATTTAAACAAAATGGGGGACAGGGGAGAGGGAAGGGATACTACTAAGTATTGTATATTATACCTGTGCCACACACGACGGGAGTGTAGAACAGGGGGGGGGGCAACTCCAGTCCCCAAGGGCCACCAATAAGTCAGGTTTTCAGGATATCCCTGCTTCAGCACAGGTGGCTCAATCAGTGGCCGAGTCGTTGATTGAGCCACCTGTGCTGAAGCAGGGATAGCCAGAAAATCTGACCTGTTGGTGGCCCTTGAGGACTGGAGTTGGCCGCCCCAGGTGTAGAAGGATTGGGTGACTTCACCGTTGCCGGCCCTCCTGAGAATGTCATCCATTACTGCCCCCCAACTTCTCCAAGTCTACCCAAGGTTCAGCAAAAAACCCTCAACCTTGTGGCTATGTAATAACGGTGAAAATCCGGAGGAGCCAAACCCCGAAGCAGGTATAATAACCTGTCACCGTTCACTTAGTTAAATGATTTTGTCCTCTCTACAGAATGTACAATAGGCACAACCGTTCTTTTTCCAAAAACTTGGTGTGTCTTTTTTTTTTTTCCCTATTATTATTATTATTATTATTATTATTATTATTATCTATGGCTAAAGATTACAACAAATTTTAAATTTGGATTAGTTATATTATATAGAAATGAATGATTTTCAGGGTTTTTTTCCCTCTTATTCTTATGAATTATTTAAACAAGTGCTCCGACCAATTAATGTAAAAAAAAGGTAAAGAGAAAGAAAAATAAATCCTTATAATGATGACTCTCACAGGTGTTGAACTCGTCACAGTACAAGCTTTGAAACACAATTCAATTCCCCCACGCCAAGACATGGTTTTAGGAAGGGGGCCATTACGAGGTGAAGGCCCCAACAGGGCAGGTTTGGGTTAAAAGTTAGATGGTGTAGGCAGAGGAAGAGGGGGAGACATGGAGGGGGGGGGGG
This sequence comes from Ascaphus truei, assembly GCF_040206685.1. Taxonomy (NCBI): domain Eukaryota; kingdom Metazoa; phylum Chordata; class Amphibia; order Anura; family Ascaphidae; genus Ascaphus; species Ascaphus truei. The sequence continues at coordinate 50,122,410 of NC_134491.1, read as the reverse complement.
TTATACTAGAGCCGGGAGGGAAGAGTACTCACCCTCTTTCCATCTTCAAGTCACAAGGTTCTTTGACTGCGTCCCTGATTGAGCCACCTGTGCCGAAGCAGGGATATCCTTAAAACTTGACCTGTTGGTGGCCCTTGAGGACTGAAGTTGCCCACCCTTGCTCTACACTCTATCCTAGGAAGATGTTCCAAAGCCCCTTCATTAAAAAAGGACTTCCTTATAAGTCACAATTCCACTATTAAAACATCTTATAGAAGGTGTGAGGACCCAAGTCAGAATCGGAAAATTGACGTGAAACCGTTCTTTTGAAAGGTTTGTCATATCGTAAACAATGAAAATAGCTGAGGGAAGAGCAGGGATTACCTGGCACCTACTCAAGCCACATAATTGACCATGAAATATACACTGTACAGATGTAACTAGGCATGGTTCGTAGATCTAAAAAACGGACAGTATGGAGAATATAATTCGGTTCTGTCTGCTGACTGGCTGGCTAGTACACATCCCCTCAGAGAGAAGTCAGTGGACCCCAAAAGTAGGGGCGCAGATTCCCCACTAAGCTAGAATGAAACCATAGTCATCATTCACCAATGAACATTGGTTTCTATAAAGTCTCTTCTCTGACTTTAACACAACAATTAAGTATTCTATTGTCATGGCTCAATTAAATGGTTTGGCCAGAGAAAATTGGGGATTGTAACGTGAGGATGGAACGTGCTATGATCCTCTTTCCAGGGTTATTGTTTCATTAATAAATGAACATGTCATTTGTCTCACCAGAGGGAGCTCACGCCCTCCGGGGTTTTATTTATTTATTTATTTCCCCCCCTTTTTTTTTGTTTAGGTTTTATAAAGATGAATTTCCAGTGCTCTGAAATACCATGGATTAGAAGTTAAGCCTGACAGCACTTCGGGGAGTAGCGGGATAAAGTGCCTCACACAGGTCTCCAAAGCACTTGTTTACTAATAGACGAATTCGGCGACCGTCTGCAGCTGCTGATAGCGCATTACCATTCTGAAAGACAGTAGCCGAGATAACAAATCGCACAGTTTTAATAATTACTCCTGCGTTTCATTTTTTTTTTTTTTTTTTACTACATAACTGCAAAGGCTGGATTTCTTCCAAATAAACAGATAAAAACAGTATGGAACTTTTATCTTATAATGATAATGACAACACGCATCAGGTTTCGCTAAAAGTTTCCCGCTGGATTTTTTTTCCCCTTCCCAGTTCTAGAGTTCTCCAAAAAGGCAATTATACTCCAATAATTGGGCTGACTTTAATCTTCATCTTAAACAAAACTTCGCACTGAGCAAGTTTTGCTGAGGTTAGTGAGTGGATAACAAAAATGATCCAATGATCCACCAATAACATTATGATCCCACCGTTGCAAGACTCATTTATATTCACGTAATTGGGGGAGGGGTAAAATGTGTTTGGAATCTGATCAAATCTGCCAAGTTTGCCGGTATTCGTTTCCTCCATTAGAAGAGTTTGTACATTGGTTCCCATAGACCAGTCCTTGACTGAGCCACTGATTGAGGCACCTGTGCTGAAGCACTATATATATGATGTGATATATTGATAGATTGATAGATATAGATATACATTATACATACAGTATACACACTGATATCTAAATTAAAACTCTTATATATCTTTATTTTCTTCGCATGAGTCTGTAGGCAGCCATCTGTGCAATGTTAGCCGACTTTCGCAAAGTTTTTTCGGGGGGAAAAAAGCAATTTGTGCCTGGTTTGCGAACTTCAGTAAAAATGTCACACTGCTGATCCCATAGTATACATGATAAGGCTAAATTCCATAGACGTGCCCCCCTTTAGGAGACCCCTAACTCACTGAGACATATATTTGACTGTAATATACCAGCTTGTACTGTGCGTATCCGGTATTACAAGTCCCATTAATTTAAATACATTATAAGCCCCAAAGTCTCTGTTAACATATTAACTTAAAACCAGAGACAAAACATAAAACACAGACAGAGCTCAGTGCACATCCAGTGAAATTCATATACGGTACAGTGCCTAAATATATATGTTTAACAATATTAACTACACACTTTATTCCCAGCAATCTAAAACTGGCATTTTTTTCTTGAATTTTTTTTATAACAGCCTTGTTATCATTTTAAGAATGTTTCAGCTGAACATACAGTGCATGTGCAGACATTTTCTTTCACATGTTACCTGTAGCAATTCAAATTAACGTGTAAACTGGGACTCTACTTTCAATTATTCACTTCCATATCTGATACCTTTAGGTATCATTTGCATAGGAATTCCATATGTGATGCACTGGCGTCCCTAACCCTATTGGGACCTATATATCAATTAAAATAGAAATACAATTTGGGCTCACAGTTGTGTTATTTACACAAAATGGCGTGTTATTTACACCAAATGGCGTGTTATTTACACAAAATGGCGTCAAGTTTGAGCATGCTGTGCAGTTCTACAATATGGAAGTCGTTCACCACCCCAATTAAGATAAGAAAAAACATTTACTTGATTGCAGAACATCATTGAACATGATCTCCAAATTGGACCATATTCCACTTTATATGCAACTAGCTGAGAGACCCGGCGTTGCCCGGGATGTAATTTTGGGGGGGGGCGTACGACAGGGTTAGGCTTCCCCCCCCCTTGACAGCTAGGTGGGTGACTGAGTTGACTGAGTGTGTGGGTGACTGTGTGGGTGGGTGGGTGACACTTGACTGAGTGGGTGGGTCGGTGACTGAGTGGGTGACTTTGGGTCGGTGACTGGGTGGGTGACTTTGGGTCGGTGACTGGGTGGGTGACTTTGGGTCGGTTTGACTTTGGGTCAGTGGGTGGGTGACTTTGGGTCGGTGGGTGGGTGGCTTTGGGTCGGTGGGTGGGTGGGTGACTTTGGGTTGGTGGGTGGGTGGGTGACTTTGGGTCGGTGGGTGGGTGGGTGACTTTGGGTCGGTTTGACTTTGGGTCGGTGGGTGGGTGACTTTGGGTCGGTGGGTGGGTGGGTGACTTTGGGTCGGTGGGTGGGTGACTTTGGGTCGGTTTGACTTTGGGTCGGTGGGTGGGTGACTTTGGGTCGGTGGGTGACTTTGGGTCGGTGGTTGGGTGGGTGAGTTGGGTCGGTGGGTGGGTGAGTTGGGTCAGGGGGTGGATGACTTTGGGTCGGTGGGTGGGTCGGTGACTGGGTGACTTTTTCAGGGTCGGTGACTGGGTGTCAGTGACTGGGGTCGGTGACTGGGTGGGTCAGTGAGTGGGTAGGTGGGGTCGGTGAGTGGGTGGGTGGGGTCAGTGAGTGGGTGGGTGGGGTCGGTGAGTGGGTGGGTGGGGTCAGTGACTGGGTGGGTGGTTTTGGGTGAGACTGAATGGGTAGGTGAGTGTGAGACTGAATGGGTGGGTGAGTGTGAGACTGAATGGGTGGGTGAGTGGGAGACTGAATGGGTGGGTGAGTGGGAGACTGAATGGGTAGGTGAGTGGAAGACTGAATGGGTGGGTGAGTGGGAAACTGAATGGGTGGATGAGTGGGAAACTGAATGGGTGGGTGAGTGGGAAACTGAATAGGTGGGTGAGGGGAAACTGAATGGGTGGGTGAGTGGGAAACTGAATGGGTGGGTGAGTGGGAAACTGAATAGGTGGGTGAGGGGAAACTGAATGGGTGGGTGAGTGGGAAACTGAATGGGTGGGTGAGTGGGAGACTGAGTGGGAGACTGAGTGGGAGAGTGGGTGGGAGAGTGGGTGGGAGAGTGGGTGGGAGACTGACTGGGTGGGAAACTGACTGGGTGGGAGACTGACTGGGTGGGAGACTGATTGGGTGGGTGAGTGGGAGACTGACTGGGTGGGTGAGTGGAAGACTGACTGAGTGGGTGAGTGGGAGACTGACTGGGTGGGTGAGTGGGAGACTGACTGCTTTGGTGAATGGGAGACTGACTGGGTGGGTGAGTGGGAGACTGACTGGGCGGGTGAGTGGGAGACTGACTGGGCGGGTGAGTGGGAGACTGACTGGGTGGGTGAGTGGGAGACTGACTGGGTGGGTGAGTGGGAGACTGACTGGATGGGTGATTGGGTGACTGACTGGGTGGGTGAGTGGGTGACTGACTGGGTGGGTGGGTGACTGACTGGGTGGGTGAGTGGGTGACTGACTGGGTGGGTGAGTGGGTGACTGACTGGGTGGGTGAGTGAGTGACTGACTGGGTGGGTGAGTGGGTGACTGACTGGGTGGGTGAGTGGGTGACTGACTGGGTGGGTGAGTGGGTGACGGACTGGGTGGGTGAGTGGGTGACTGACTGGGTGGGTGAGTGGGTGACTGACTGGGTGGGTGAGTGGGTGACTGACTGGGTGGGTGAGTGGGTGACTGACTGACTGACTGAATGGGTGGGTGACTGGGTGACTGAGTGGGTGGGTGACTGAATGGGTGGGTGACTGAGTGACTGGGTGGGTGACTGAGTGACTGGGTGGGTGACTGAATGGGTGGGTGACTGAGTGGGTGGGTGACTGAGTTGACTGAGTGGGTGGGTGGGTGACTGAGTGGGTGGGTGGGTGGGTGACTGGGTGGGTGACTGGGTGGGTGGGTGACTGGGTGAGTGGGTGGGTGAGTGGGTGGGTGAGTGGGTGGGTGAGTGGGTGGGTGGGTGGGTGACTGGATGGGTGGGTGACTGGGTGGGTGGGTGAAAGTGACTGGGTGGGTGTGTGGGTGTGTGTGTGTTGTGTGGGTGACTTGGTGGGTGACTGACTGGGTGGGTGGGTGACTGGGTGGGTGTGTGACTGGGTGTGTGGGTGACTGGGTGGGTGGGTGGGTGGGTGACTGACTGACTGACTGGGTGGGTGGGTGACTGACTGGGTGGATGGGTGACTGACTGGGTGGGTGGGTGACTGACTGGGTGGGTGGGTGACTGGGTGGGTGGGTGACACTTGACTGGGTGGGTGGGTGACCCGTGACTGGGTGGGTGACTGGGTGGGTGGGTGGGTGACTGGGTGGGTGACTGGGTGGGTCGGTGGGTGACTTTGACTTGACTGAGTGAGTGGGTGGGTGACTGAGTGGGTGGGTGACTAAGTGAGTTTTTGAGTGACTAAGTGAGTGGGTGGGTGGGTGGGTTACTGAGTGGGTGGGTGACTGAGTGGGTGGGTGACTGAGTGGGTGGGTGGGTGACTGAGTGAGTGGGTGGGTGACTGGGTGAAAGTGACTGGGTGAAAGTGACTGGGTGGGTGGGTGACTGGGTGGGTGACTGGGTGGGTCGGTGGGTGACTTTGTCTTGACTTAGTGAGTGGGTGGGTGACTGAGTGAGTGGGTGGGTGACTAAGTGAGTTTTTGGGTGACTAAGTGAGTGGGTGGGTGGGTTACTGAGTGGGTGGGTGACTGAGTGGGTGGGTGACTGAGTGGGTGGGTGACTGAGTGAGTGGGTGGGTGACTGGGTGAAAGTGACTGGGTGAAAGTGACTGGGTGAAAGTGACTGGGTGACTGGGTGAAAGTGACTGGGTGGGTGGGTGACTGAGTGGGTGAGTGGGTGACTGAGTGAGTGGGTGGGTGACTGGGTGGGTGGGTGACTGGGTGAAAGTGCGTGGGTGGGAGACGGTGGGTGACTTACCTTGACCCCGTGGCATCTGGCTGGGGCAGGAGGTGAGTTCGGGAAGCTGGGGGGGGGGCAAGAGTGGCAGGAGACCCGCGCCGCGCTTCCCCTCCGTCCGGGAGCCGACGCACGTGAGGGGGAGTCCCGCGCCGCGCTTCCCCTCTCCTGTAGCGGTGCACGTGAGGGGGAGTCCCGCACCGCGCTTCCCCTCTCCGGTAGCGGCGCACGTGATGGGGAGTCCCGCGCCGCGCTTCCCCTCTCCGGTAGCGGCGCACGTGAGGGGGAGTCCCGCGCCGCGCTTCCCCTCTGTCCGGGAGCCGGCACACGTGAGGGGGAGTCTCGCGCCGCGCTTCCCCTCTCCGGTAGCGGCGCACGTGAGGGGGAGAGCAGGAGGCCCGGGCCGCGCCGCGAGTGGGGAGGAGCCTGGAGTTTGCTGCTGAGCAGGAGGGCCGCGGCGCACGGTGAGGGTGATGGTGCGGCTGGGGATGTTGCGGAGCGTGGGGATTTGGGTGAGGTGGGGGGAGAGAGTGAGGGGCACCGGGAGAGGGGGGGGTGTGTGGAAGGGTGAGCTGCGGTCCAACTGACGGGGGAGAGTGAGGGTGTGTGTGTGTGTGTGTGTGTGTGTGTGTGTGTGTGTGTGTGTGTGTGTGTGTGTGTGTGTGTGTGTGTGTGTGTGTGTGTGTGTGTGTGTGTGTGTGTTTTTGCCCGTCACTCTGCCTCAGGCCAATGAGAGGTGCGGGGGCGGGCAGGCCAAGGGACCAATGAGATTGCCGCTAGGGACGCAGACATACAGTGCTTTCAGAAATATATAGTAGATCAACGAAACGTTGTTTTTTTTGGTGACCTATCAGTTAGCGGGAAAAAAAATATTCATCAGACAAAATGTCAAATTCCTTTATATGAGATTCGATTACTTTGATAAATATATTCTCGACAACTACCTTCACATTTTAACCTGGTCTGTAACTGTTACATACGCCTCTAACATGTATTATCTATAACTGTGCATACAATGTCTTGCATATAATGTATACCCCTGTTCACTTATGTAACTATGTATTTGTAACCATGTATTGTTTGTCTTAACTCTGTGCCCAGGACATACTTGAAAACGAGGGGTAATTCTCAATGTATTACTTCCTGGAAAAACAAAAATAAATCAATACATTCATGGTAAACTTCCCAATATTCTGTGTTCTTGAAGTATTGCGCCCTACGAACATATATACAAGTGATTCCAAAAGTTCCATCGCAAATATGACACTGGAATGTTAAATGTGGTCATCGTTCCTCAAAAGCTAATAATTTGTATTTTTTTTTTTTGCAGTCTTTCCCATTAGCTAGTTTCTGCCCCCAAAATTATAATGGGAAATGGTTTATTTGAATCTTCTCCAAATTTGGGACACGGTTGAACACAATATAAAAAGGAACGCTCCCAAAGTATTTTAGTTTTCTTAGTAGTCATTGTTCCATTGAGTAATTAATAAAAGCGTTTCTCCCAGAATTACTTTAGAATGATCTTAATTGGTGCGAGGTTGAGCCCTCTATAGGAGAGGAGGGAAAAGGTTGAATAGCTTTTTCAAGTCACATGAAAGTTTCTAGGATGAATGTACGATAATTAGATTAATAAGTAGCTTAATTTATCACAGCCGAGGATTTCAACAGCCACACAGAGGATGGAAAAAAAAAACGAGATTAGTCTGATTCTGGTAAAAGAATAAAAATATTGTATTTAAAGTAAACCCTTAACGTAAACATGCTTCCCTTTTTCTGTGTATTTATACTGGTGAATGTGAAGCTTAGTATATCCAAAACTTAACTTTCCTACCTTGTTGTAATAGTGTATCCAGAACAGACTTTTTTTTTTAAAGAAGCAGTCCTCTTTCCTCGGGGGTTGGCCAACTCCAGTCCTCAAGGGCCACCAACAGGTCAGGTTTTCAGGATATCCCTGCTTCAGCACAGGTGGTTCAATCAATGGCTCCGATTTTACAGGGGCTTTAAATGGTCATCCAATCAGAAGCTGCAACGGTTGATGTTGGGCTTCCTATTGGCCCGTGTGACGCAGGCGGCACCAGTAAGTATTCCAAGAACCGAGCAGCTGACATTAACGTTCAGCGCCCGAAAACCCCTGGATTTCATCATGTAAAAAAAGAAAATGCTGAATCTCAACCGGATTTGATTTTATATTGGTTACATTAAAAAAAATAGGTTGTCTTTCAATGCAATACAGGGTGTTCTTGTGTGTTGTGTTTGCGGGGCAAGAATACCACCATCAGTTGGTTTCCAATAATATGTATTGAGATTACTTACTTCCCAACTAAATTCACTTCTGATTTTTAAACTCATGCCCCTCTGCATCTGTTCTGCATCTGACCCTACTGTATATAGAAAAGTAAAAGAGCAAATACCAGCATGGTTACCCAACTGCCATGGCGATTCGGTTAACAGGTATGGGTTACTATGCATAACTATATGGGTAACTATGGGTTATTATATTTGTGTTCACCAACTGTTTCTATTATTAGGGTACTCTACATGTTTTGGGATCCTGTAAGACACTGGTGTACATATAAAACAGAACAGTTTTCTGTGTGTGATAGGCTGCCTTGAATAAGCGACTCTTTTAACAAAAAAAACATTGGGACAACATTTTGGGAAATTCCAAAATTTGCAGAAATGTGCAAACCGAGTTCTGGACAGTTCACACATCTCTACTGCTTAGTCCAGGGGTGCTCAGCTCCAGTCCTGAAGCCCCCACCCTCCCAACAGGTCAGGTTTTCAGGATATCCCAGCTTCAGCACAGGTGGAACAGTCTCTGCTTCTGCTTCAGCACAGGTCGCTCAATCAGTCCCTGCTTCAGCTCAGTCTTTGACCAAGCCGCTGATTGAGCCACTTGTGCTGAAGCTGGGATACCCTGAAAACCTGACCTGTTGGGGGCTTGAGGTCTGGAGTTGAACACCCCTGCTCTAAATGACAGGTTTTTTATCTTTAAAAAAAAAAAAAAGATTTAAAACATTTGGCTATAAAGCACAGTGTGCTAGAAAAGACATTGTAAATCCTTATGGCATCCACTAATTCTCATTTGTAGAGCTGTTTATGGAGGTTTTTGGATTAAACAAGATTCCAATTTACATAAATACCCCATGATAATCCAGAACAGATTTAACCACTTTACTGCCAGAGGCAGAATGCCCTATATTTCATGGACCATATAACCGTCGGATCCTGTTGTCAATGAATTTTTGAGATCACAATGGTTCCTTTTTCAGATTTAAACCCTAGTGTGTTTATATTATGAGTCATAAAATGCACACAATTATACTCTGCAGAACTACATTTGCTGTTTTCTTACAAAAAAAAAACACAATGTCCCCAGAAAGCTAAGACTTTTTTTCTATTAGCTACGAAAGGGTAAATTACATGTTTCCGTTATTTATCACTACTAATGTCACACTGAATTAATATGGCTTCTTAATCCCTGTATTAGTATAAACAAAATGTACAGCTCTATAATTAACAGGACTTCTGGCAGCCAATTTAGCATCACCCATTGAACAGGCTACCGTAGAATAATATGGTGCCTGTCGGCAGTCAACATCACCGTGAGAAACTCTAATGCAAACCCAGCAGTCAAGACATCACTGGTGCTAAACTCCTGTTCCAAAGCCATCTTTCCTTGTTGTTTAGAAAGGTAACGACTGCATTGATTTAAATGATTAGAGAAGTCTGGCAACGGATTAGTTTAAGATTTTTTTTCCCGTTAGCTGCTTGAAATAATACAACATTTTTAATGTTCTGACAGGGGCTCGCAACTCCGGGTCCTCAAGACCCCCCAAGCAGATCAGGTTTGCAGGATATCCCTGCTTCAGCACAGGTGGCTCAATCAGCGGCTTCCTTCATGGCAGTGTGATGTACATTTTCTGCGCGCTATCATGGCTCACTTAAATGAATTAAACGTGAAGCTGCAGGGAAAGGGTAAAGTAATATGTGAGCTGGCACGGCATGTGCAAGAATTCAAGTCAAAACTGAACCTCATTCTGGTGCAAACTCAGAAGGACAATCTGACCCATTTTGCAAAACTGACTAGATTTCTAGAAAAAAAATGAGGAGTGTGATCTACTCGACGTGAAGCAGCAACTTTACGTAAACTGGATAAAAAACCTGCCCCAGAAATTTGAATCACGTTGTTCTGATTTCAATGATTTCAAATTGGCATTAAAATTCTTGCGTGATCCATTCCACTTTGATATTACAAATTCAAGCAAAGAAATTCCCACCCTTCTGTCTTTGGACAAGCGCGGGCTTGAAGATAATTTGCTTTCTCTTCACAGTCTGGAACACTTGAACATGTACCTGAATTCTTCAGTCACAGATATGTGGAAATCTATTCTGACTGACAACCATCTCCCAACGTTGAAAACGGGCATTTCAAAATGATTGTCCATGTTTGGATCGACGTGGGTGTGTGAATCGACGTTCTCTACGATGGGATTCGTCAAGTCAAAATACAGATCTCGAATTTTTGATGTCAATTTGGAGGCTGAGCTAAGATGTGCATTGAGTACAGATATCCAGCCAATGGTTCTGCAACTTGTCAGAAAGAAGGATTGTCACATTAAATTGTCTTACATTTTCAATTTGAAGAATTGTCATCATTTGCATCTCAGGCAGTTGTAACTGAGAAGCCCAAGTGTACAAAGTGTGCATGTTTTGAGTAAACTTGCTCAAACTGTGTGTGTTGTTTAAGATGTTCGATAGAGCAAACTAGTTTCTCAATTTTTACATGGTGTGGCTATTTTCACTTCTCCTTCGCCACACCTTTGGCTACATTGAAATATAGGTTGCCCAACTAGGCTCTAAAGGCAATACCTGGGCTGCAACATCAGCAAAGAGGCCCAGAGAGAAGCAGCATGTAGTGGTACAGGAATGGTACAGTATAGAACAGTGTTTCTCAACCAGGGTTCCTAGGAACCCTAGGGTTCCCCAGGCATCTCTAAAAGGATCCCTGTAATTTTCTGGTCTTTTTAAAATTGTACCAAATACAGAAGAATTTACAATGCATCTGATCTCAGACGCGCTATTAGAGAGGGTTGGGGTTCTTACAATGCATCTGATCTCAGACGCGCTATTATTGAGGGTCGGGGTTACTTACAATGCATCTGATCTCAGACGCGCTATTAGGCTGGGGCCATGGTGCCTTCGCCCGTGCAGAAACATGCGCAGCCGTGACGTCACCCACGTGAAGCAGGTGTGTTTTTTGGCCAGTGGAGACGCACCATGCTGCTCCGGTGGGGGGCGTCCCTAGGGGCATTACGGAGCTGGTTCGCCCTCATTGGGCGAACCGCTCACGTGACCGGCCTGTCGCGCCAAGAATCAGTTTCAAATTATTTCTTGCGCAACGCGCTCCCCCTCATACCCGCATGCGCCTGCATGCTGCATGGACGCGATCACTGCCCTAAGGCAATCTGATCGCCTCCGCAAGGTCTGCGGCACCATGACCCCAGCCTTAGAGAGGGTTGGGGTTCCTTACAATGCATCTGATCTCAGACGCACTATTAGAGAGGGTTGGGGTTCCTTACAATGCATCTGATCTCAGATGCACTGTTAGAGAGGGTTGGGGTTCCTCATAATTTTACATAGGATTCCTTAACCCCCACAAATTGGAAATCACTGATCTAGAACAAGAGAGTTGGGTATCTGGGACTGGTTGGAATACTGACAGCTATAAAAGTTCCTTTTCCAAACTGTTGCCCCCACAATGAAGTCTGGTTGAGTTTCCCCAATGACCTAGCTTTGGTTTAGCAATGTGTGATATAAGCCTTTGCCCATCGCAAGATATAAGTGATGCGTCCTATCGAATTACTGTTATTGAAAAAGCGCAGTCAATAGCCTTATAATGAATGAGCCTATTGCACGTCAGCTTGGAAAATGTTCACTGTTGTAGTGGTTTCGCCAACCCACTGTATGACTCATTTCTCTAAGTGTTTAGAGCAGGGGGGTGCTCAACTCCAATCTTCAAGCTCCCCCAACAGGTCAAGTTTCAGGATATACCTGCTTCAGCACAGGTGGCTCAATCAGACCCTGCTTCAGCACAGGTGGCTCATTCAATCCCTGCTTCAGCACAGGGGGCTCAATCAGCCCCTGCTTCAGCAGGAGCATCTGATTGAGCCACCTGTGCTGAAGCTGTGATATCCTGAAAAAACCTGACCTGTTGGGGGTTGGGGGCTTAAGGACTGGAGTTGAGCACCCCCAGCTTAGAGGAATTGAGTGGTCACACGGCTCCCTTTGACCGTGCTGGTTACTCACTAGGGGTATTTCTCACTGGTGGGTCTCCTGGCTGGGGTTTGCTTGCCTGTGTATCTCGGTGATGTTACAGGAGGAGGGACATACAAGGGATTTGTTCTCTGCTAGTGGAGGTATTATTATTCTCTCTCCTGCTCAATGCAGTTGTTGTGGAGGGCCTTCCAACAGGTTATGAAGATGAAAAGAAAAGCCGCAGGTGTCATTTGTTTGCTTTGATTTGCACATCCCAGGTGCTGCAAGGTCAAACACAAAACCTTATGCTTTTAGCTCCCTGGGAAGTCTAGATAAATGCTGGACAAACGCCAGACTTAAAACAGTGTCTCATACTAGTAAAAAAAATAAAATAATAATTGTCAACAGATTAAGATTTAGTTGCATGAATGAAATAAAATTCAAAAAAAGCAAGTCTTTTATTTTATTATTCTATACATAATGCAAGGACATGTGAATTGAAATAAATACATACAGGCATACCCCGCTTTAAGTACACTCACTTTAAGTACACTCGCAAGTAAGGAAATATCGCCCAATAGGCAAACGGCAGCCCGCGCATGCGCCAGTCATCACGTCCTGAACAGCAATACCGGCTCCCTACCTGTACCGAAGCTGTGCGCAAGCGGGGAGACTATAGAGCCTGTTACAAATGCGTTATTTACATCAGTTATGCACGTATATGACGATTGCAGTACAGTACATGCATCGATAAGTGGAAAAAAGGTAGTGGTTCACTTTAAGTACATTTTCGCTTTACATACATGCTCCGGTCCCATTGCGTACGTTAATGCGGGGTATGCCTGTAGTTCTTTGGTGTGTTTCATTCAGATTTAATTTAATAACCAATAAAAAAAGATTGTTAAAGAGCCCCAGAAACTATTCTTGGATTTGATTACGACACAAGAAAAAAAACCTTGTTAAGTACAGCAAAGGTGCAATACTCGGGAGTGTCTGCATGTGGTCCACAGGTCCCCAAACCTCTTTCATTTATCCCATTGTTACATGTTATACAATGGTTGAGCTGCAGACAAGGATTCTGGGTAACGCAAATGAGTACCCAGTAGGCGTCACTTTTATCTACCTCTCCACCTTATTACATGCATTTCTTAGAGCTTTTGCCTGCTGTAATAAATAGCGTTCATGGCCAAACATGGAACAAGGAGTACATTGCCCTATACCAGGGGTGTGCAAACTGGATTTGCCAGGGGGGCGCGGCGGTTGCAGAGGCCCCCGCGCTCTTCCCTAAGGTGTTTAAATTAAATTCCGGGGCCTCTGCAACTTCCCTTACCTTGTCTTCGGTGATCTGTCACCATGGCAACAAATGGCGCTTCGGGTCACGTTACATTACGCCATGGCAACGTGACGTCACGTGACCCCGCAGCGTCATTTGACGCCGAAGACAAGGTAAGGAGGGGGGTGCGAGCAAAGGGGGAGAGCAGGCAAGTGGGGCGCAGACTGAAAATTTTGCACCCCCCTGCCCTACACAATACACTCCAGCATCGTATGCTTTGCTAAAATGTATCCTATCGCAATACAAAGAAAGCAGAAAATGTTTCAGGGAATGTAACTCCTAAGAAAGTAGCCCGGACTAAAAAATGCAGAAAAAAGTCCAGAAACACTTGCTTTGTCTCCTCATCTCTTTATTTTCTCTCTTTAGTAGTAAAAATGGCAGGTTTATAGTCTGATGCAATATGTAGCTGGCATAATCAATATCGAAAGAATTCAGTAACCCCGTCACAGAGGTCTGGCTTTATAACTATGCATTGCATGCCATCTTCGACTGAGCCACTGATTGAGCCACCTGTGCTGAAGCAGGGATTTCCTGCAAACCTGAGCTGTTTGGTGGCCCTTGAGGACTGAAGTTGGTCCCCTCTGCCACAGAGTCTAGTAAGGCATTGCCAGGTATAAATTATAAGTATAATAACATTTCTAATACGGAAGAGAAGAACAATCTTTGGTATGGCGTGCGACACATTAGCACAATACTATCTTTATGTCAAGAACGACAACATTTGTATAGATGTCTCACAATTGCAAAGAAATACTGTGTCTAACCGCAAACTCAGAAGCCTTAGTTAGACATGTCAAGCGAGACTCTGAGGGTTATTCATCTAGCTGCAATAGTGCAGATCGGGGGACTATCACATCTTAAAACAGCAGTCCAAGCTGCTTTTTTTGGGGGGGGAGGGGTATCCCCTTTAATATGTGCATCAATACAATCCACACAATGATAAGTAATTAGCTAACTTGACGATCGATCCGTTCTCCTGTGATGGATCAGCGAAGATTCGGCTCGGGGTTCACTAAATGGCTGTCAGTGCAGCAGAAGTAGTGAAATGTGAAGGAGTGAAGAGGACCAAAGATGCAAAGGTCTGTGGGGAAGATCATGTGACCAGCCAGTCACTCGATACAATTAGTGCGCTGCTAGAGAGAGGACAGGGCTCAAAAAGGGGTGGTGCCAGAGCCTGTTTCAGAAGAGGAAGGGGATATGACTTTGTAAATGGTTGCTATAGAAACAAAAAATGCTTGCTACATTATAATACATTAAAAATGTAATTCAGAGTTGTTTTAAAAACAAAATGTTACAAGTATTTTCTCATAATACAGAACTGATATATTTTTAAAAAAAACACACGTAGGATATTGCCTGGTCTGCAGATGTAAGGAATAACCTCCTTTGTATAGAAATGTGAAAATAAATAGTTGAAAAGTGCATAGAGCACATAGAGATCCACTCACGGGTATTCTCTTTTTTGCCAATTTTTTTGCCATATTTGCCAATTTTTTGCAAATTGACGATGGACTGAAAAATGGATTTTAATTAACACAATACATTTTATTTTTCTATGAAAGAATTGGCATGCTGTAGTACTTTTTTTCTTGACAGTGTCAGATTAATACTAACTCCCGAGCTGATTCCTATACAAAACTGATTCCGATACTTTGATCCAGATTTACCAAATTCCAGCAACTTGAAAAAATATGTTATCTCAAAAATGCTACCTACTCTACACTCTCATCCGTTCTTTAGTGGCTGATCTTTAATAAGACATAGAAGTTACAAATGTATACGCCGATGATAGTGAAAGAAGATAGAAGAATACACATGTTCTGTAGATCAATGTTGCAGGCAGATCAGAATATTTTTGATTCCCGAAGTCGTTAAGCAAATATATACAAATTAATAATTTGAGTAACCCCCCTATATAGCCCCAGAATATTTCCAGTATAAAGGCATTATTTAATTCCATAAACCCGCAAATTGTTTAAAGGAGCAATCCGAGCTCTTTTTTAAAACAAAAAAAAAACATTTTTTTTTCAGCCAGGAGTGAAGCGAGGGGACACCCATTAATTTCAGCTCTGGGGACACCCTGCTTGCAGAAATACTTACCTCCATAGTGGGTGCCGGTAGCTGCTCTGGCTGAGCTAGCTGGGCTTTAAAGATTAAAGCCCCCACGTCAAGCGAGCCAATAGGAAGCCAAACCTCATGACGTCACAGCTTCCTATTGGTCCGCAAGACATGGAGGGCTTTGAAACTCCGCCATAATGTGAACTCTGTGAGCCGAGCAGATCGGCTACCGGCACCTACTACGGAGGTAGGTATCTCCGCAATCAGGGGGTTCCCAGACCTCAAATTAACGGGGTTCAATCCTGTGTAGAAAAAAATATATAGGTTAAAAAAAAAAGAGCTTAGATTGTCATTGGTTTGGATTGGATTGGTTTTAATAGAGTCTATAATATGTTAATCCAGATAAGTAAACATGTTTATTGCAGAAAAACTGCATTTTTTTTGCCAATCCATTTCAACAGGGGGGGAAAAAAAACTGCTTTTGTACTTTAACATAGTGTTTTTAATTTTCGCACACAGCTGTGGCAATTAGAAAGTGTATTTAATGGAGTGTCATGTTAATTGTTTTCAGAGTTAACCAATTTCTCCGTTTAATTGTCAATTGATTAACCTATTGAAATGTTAAGTGAGTCAGTTTCCTTCCAGAGCAAACAGCAGTAGCATATTGTAGCTTCATCAGCTGGAGGGAGCAGTCATTCGCTAGACTCAATGTGCTGGTATTTTTTCTACACCTCCCTGAGCTTTTAATTAGATGAACCAATTTGACATGTTTTTGTCATCTGTTGCAAAGGTTATCAGCGCTGTAGCTGACCTGTGGAGGGAAGGCTGAGCCTGGCAGGTTTAATGGAAAAGGGTTGCATCTAAATATGGCTGTTGTACTTGATTGCATTGTGATGGTAATTAGCTGGTGACTTTGCCTTCCTCACTGTTTTTGTAGCCTTAACTATGCAATCAGATGTTTCCTCTGTCATATATATGCACTTATTAAGCACTCATTGGGTCCTAATATACATGACAAAGGGAAGAGTTTCTTAAGGCTAATACTACACTATGTAGATTGTGGTGCTATTAAGCCATTACAAAGATGGTAGGTAGCCTGCAGCACGCTGAAAAAGGGACTTAACAAGAATTCTGGCTGCTTCCAACAGATATTAAAGCTGCTTGATTTTTTTTTTTTTTTACTTTTTCCTACATTGCAAGTCACTTTGTCACACCAATTTTACAATCATTTCAAATGCCACAGGTGTTTAAACTAGCGCAAATGCACTGCGTCCTTTAGTAACCAACCATTATGTCAGGGGTTCTCAACTCCAGATCTCAAGACCGTCCCAACAGGTCAGCTTTTCAGGATATTCCAGCTTCAGCACAGGTGGCGCAATCAGTGGCTCAGTCGAAGACTGAGTGCCTGATTGAGCCACCTGTGCTGAAGCAGGGACTGATTGAGCCACCTGTGCTGAAGCAGGGACTGATTGAGCCACCTGTGCTGAAGCAGGGACTGATTGAACCACCTGTGCTGAAGCAGGGACTTATTGAGCCACCTGTACTGAAGCAGGGACTGATTGAGACACCTGTTTCGGGGTCTTGAAGACTGGAGTTGAGAACCCCTGCATGATGCCATGAGAAGCAATGTGCTGTGTGTCCTTGATACGTCAAACACCTCCATACAAACACCTTCATACAGGAAATACCGTTACCAGTGATGATGTCATGTTCGCGGTAGGCAGAAAAAATAGGCTGATTGCCACCCAATCTGGTTCTCCACAGTCTCATAGCGGGTCTCGTCTGCTAATGGTTTCCCCTTATTCATGCTTAAATCGTCGCATTTTCTCTGTGAAAGGGGGCATACTTTGCAAGAGTTTGTGCGCCGTTTAATATCTCTTAAAATGGCGTCTCGCATTGTAGAAGCGTGTTCCATCAGTTGCGTGACGCTTTCTTGTGCAGCTGTGGCTCAGTTGGTAAACAGCTTTAAATCCCAACATCTTTTCACTCTCGACACAGTGAATTGAAATAAAGTGCATGTAAGTGCCGCTGGCTGGCAACAGTATGCAAGGGTATTTACATAGGAACAAGACCTCCATAAAGAAGATGGCTGTAACTAATGGACAGGCCACATATATAAGAAAGGTTTGTCCAATTCTTTTACTCAACATGGCTCTTTTAAAGCTGCAGACCAAGCAATATCTACATGGGTATTTTTAAAAAATCAGTTCTGTACTATGAGAAAATACTTGTAGCATTAAAAAAAAAAAAAAAAACAACAACTCTGAATTACATTTGGAATGTATTATAATGTAACAAGGCTTTTTTGTTTCTATAGCAACCATTTACAAAGTCACATACCCTTCCTCTTCTGAAACAGGCTGCGGCACACCCCTTTTTGAGCCCTGCACTCTCTAGTAGTGCAACAACTGTATCTAGTGACTGCCTGGTCACATGATCATCCCCACAGAACTTTGCATCTTTTGTCCTCTCCTGCTGCACTGACAGCCATTTAGTGAACCCCCGAGCCGAATCTTCGCCGATCGATCACAGGAGAACGGAACAATCGGCAACTTAGCTAATTACTTATCATTATCTGGATTGTATTGATGCACATATTAAAGGGTAATTTGTATTTTGGACAGCCGCTTTAAAGAAAGATGAAGACTCAAATACTAAGCCTGGGGTTTGTGTTGTGACGTCTGAAAATATGTAGTCAAACATTCTATATTATTCTTTTTATTATAGTAAAATGGTAAACTAATATTGCCCCGATTCTTTTCATTTATAACATCTATACATATATTTATGGCAACGAAGGGTGTGAAGTCGTGCTGGTCCTTTCTTCCATGTGGTGCTGGAAATGGGATTTTTGAACTCTGGGTATGGCTAAATCCATCAATGTTATTATGAGCTGCCTGCCACAAGCAACATGGCTGCTTCCTGCCACAAGCAACATGGCTGCTTCCGGCCTCCAAGGCGGAGCTTCCTCCGTTTTACCTTGCCACCTCATACATCCGACCGCCGATTGGCTCGCAAAGTAGGCGGGGCCCGATTATAAGGCGAGTATGTACTTTTAAACTTAATTTTATTGGGGGAAAAAAACGCCTTATAATCAGGTAAAACCGGTCATTTCAAGTGTGAAACATTCGAAATAAATCAATCTTACAAAAAAAAAAACATTTTTCAATAGAACATTTAAAAGATAATATTACTGAAATACATTATAAAATGTATTTTGCAGACACAGTCACTGCCCCGCAGAGCTTACAATCTATGTTTTTGGTGCCTGAGGCACAGGGAGATAAAGTGATTTGCCCAAGGTCACAAGGAGCCGACACCGGGAATTGAACAAGGTTCCCCTGCTTCAAACTCCGTGCCAGTCAGTGTCTTTACTCACTGAGCCGCTCCTCTTTGCTTGCTTCTGACGTGCTGTTTCTAGCAAACGGCACCTTGCTAGAAGAAGCTGAAACTTAACATAAACTTCTGGATTGAAGAGAGAAAGAGGTGGCCCGACCAAGTTCATGAAGAGTATGTTTCGTGGGTGTTCCACATTAAGACTTGTGCATTGGTGGCAACGTTGGTGGCGCCGCTGCGGTTCAGAAGGACAAGGGGGCGGCAGCAAGGAGGCGTCCGCCACGTGTAAGTGCCATGGGGCAGCGGATTTTCAAATCCGCCGCTGGGTGCCGGAGACAGTAAAGTTGGCTACATGATTATCTGTCCGAACAATAGTTAATTACTGGGTTTATAGGTGATGTCTGGAGGTTATTTTATCATTAAAAGAAAAAGAAATATATCTAAAAAGAAAAAAGGTACATATATAATTTGAATTCGCCAATTTTCTTATTTCATCGCCATTTTTTTCTGATCTCTGAAACAAAGGGGATGCATCCCCCCACATCCCCCCTCATCCCTTCACAACCTCCCACATCCCCCCACATCCCTCCACATCCCCCCACATCCCTCCGCATCCTCCCACATCCCCCCACATCCCCCCACATCATCCCACATCCCCCCACATCCCTCCACATCCTCCCGCATCCTCCCACATCCCTCCGCATCCCCCCGCATCCCCCCACATCCCCCCACATTCGCCCACATCCCTCCGCATCCTCCCACATCCCCCCACATCCCTCCGCATCCTCCCACATCCACCCACATCATCCCACATCCCCCCACATCCCTCCACATCCTCCCACATCCCTCCGCATCCTCCCACATCCCCCCGCATCCCCCCACATTCGCCCACATCCCTCCGCATCCTCCCACATCCCCCCACATCCCCCCGCATCCTCCCACATCCCCGCACATCCCTGCATCCCCCTGCATCCTCCCACATCCCCTCACCTCCTCCCACATCCCCCCACATCCCTCCGCATCCTCCCAAATCCCCGCACATCCCTGCATCCCACCACATCCTCCCGCATCCCCCTGCATCCTTTCACATCCCCTCACCTCCTCCCACATCCCCCCCACATCCTCCCGCATCCCCCTGCATCCTCCCACATCCCCCCACATCCTCCCATATTTCCCCACAACCCCTGCATCTCCCCTCATCACCCTGCATCCCCCACACACACCCGCATCCCCCCACATCCCCCCACATCCTCCAACATCCCCCCACCTACTCCCGCATCCCCCCCCCCCACATCCTCCTGCATCCCCCCACATCCCCCCGCATCCTCCAACATCCCCCCACCTCCTCCCGCATCCCCCCCCCCCACACCCCCTGCATCCTCCGGCATCCACACACTTTATGCTCAGTTTTGAAAGTTCATTCTGAAGTTCATTTGATGTCTGAAGTTTAGACATTGGACCTGCGACCCTCCCATTCGTAGTTAAAGATCTAAAAATCAGCATATTAGCAAAATTAGCCGTTTAAAATTTTTCACAATTACCTGCTATGTATAAACTCAGCACAATAACTAAATATGATCAAGGTTATGCCGATTTGAAAAACAATTGTTTAAATTGTTATGAAGAAACACAGCAATTTCACACTTTCTCAAACACTGACACAGGAACAAACCGGCACTATAAAAGTGAAAGATGTTCAAAACAAGTATTGTTATTACTAATACAGATCCTATACTCAGTGCAGATCATTAATCAAAGTTTCCTGGCCAACTAACGAGTAGTGCCAGATCCACAGAGGTGCCCGTCAGAGCAGAGGCGACCTGCTGGACGGTGTCTGTAGAGGTGCCTGTCAGAGGGGGGCTGCTGGAGGCCGGTAGAAGCGAGACCCCCTCTGACAGGCACCTCTGTGGGCAACCCCCAGCAGGACCCCTCAATCCTCCAAGACAACAGGTAGGCCACTCGGCTTCCTCTTCATCCCCCAAACCCTGGTTCGCCCCCTCCCCCCTGCCCTTGAGGCCCCTACCTATACCCTCAGCCCATATTTCCTTCTCTTCTCCCTCCCCCCCTCCCCCCGGAAGATCCATAATTACCCCCTCTCAATACCCCAAACTACCCCCTAGGAAAATAACTACACAACCAGGTCCATAACTACCATCCCCAGGTTCAAAAGGTGCCCCCCCATGTGCATAATTATGCCCCCACACCCCTCCCCCCAGGTCCATAACTACCCCCTCCAGGCCCTTATCCCATCGGCCCCCAACAACAGACCAATATCTCCTTCTCCCCCGACCTCTGGGCCATATCTCCTTCTCCACCCCCTCAGGGATCCTTAGTGCAAACCATGGGGGCTAGGGGGGCTGCTCCTTTCATTTGTCCCGAGCCCCAAGATTTCTGTTGGTAGCCCTGCTCCTGGCTGCAAAAATAGGGCAACAGAGTTGCAATAACACCGCACCAATGTATCAATCAAGAAAATTCCATTGGTTCCACATGGGGTGTTTTTCTTAATAAACCCGGCCCCGTTTTCAGCCGGGAGACCTGCTTTAATAAATAACCCCCAAACAGTTTCGTTTTTTCCTTTTTTTTTTTTTTTCTTTTGGTAAAATAATAGATGGTTTATTCAAATATCCTCCTGCTTCCCAAAAACAAAACAGCGAGAAATCAGACAGATACTAAATAGAATATCTGAAATAATATCGGTAATGATGATGAACATTCACGGCTTGGACAGGACCCGCAAACGTGCCTTATTGCCCCATAATTACACCTTTATAGTTATAGTTTCACCTGCAGCCGGGGACACCAGGTATAAATATGCCAACAGGTACTCACCGCACACCACTTTCTCAATCATAACATTTTCACAGCTCAAACGTTTCACGACATTTGTCATTATCCATAAAAAATCAAACCCTGCGCCATCTTTTTCTTCAATTATGTTACTACATTCATATACGTCTACAACCCAAAAAACACCTGCATTGAAATTGACTAATGTCTTCCATGTACATTTTAGAATAGAATATAGGGTCCGTTTTCCCCTTTGCTAATGTCGAAACATATTGTGAGACAGGTGCCCGTGAAGAATAAATAAGGGGACATTTTTATGTGAACGCAGATCTTATTTATTCATAAATGTAGAAGTGGAACTCGTTGTCTGCATATAGCTGTGAAAAGCAACGGAATATATTTCATGGGTATAATCTTTCACTTGCAGTCTTTCTACCCGTAATAGACTAAAATGTCTTTCTGGCTGCAAATTAATTCATAAAATGTAGGGAATATTGAAGGGGAAATGAAATGCTAAACACATCTGGATTATATGATTCTAATGAAAAAAAAATTGTGTTTTCTTTTGTGTGTGGAACTGAATGTAATGTAAGCCCAACCCTTAAAAACCTACAGAAATCAATGCCTCATTCAAGCCTATTGATCAGTATTAAATTAATTAGACTTCAATGCTTATGGCAGTTGATAAGACAACTTGTTAATTTAGTAAATGATAGAGTTTCCCCTAAAGCAGTAAATACCCTTTTCCCTGGGAAAGACATTTTAACATTTATCATACCTTACTTCACAATCTAAGATTTATGTTTAATTTACAACAAGATTATTATGGCTGATTATCCTTATATTAAATTGATCTGTTTGTATATAACCTGGCCAAAAAAAAAAAACAGTGTTGATTTATTTGCAAACTAACTACATACAGACAAACCATTTTCCCCCACAATTTATAGCATATTTTTTCTGTGATGCAAATATTAATAATAAAAAGAAGAATTTCTGATTCTTCACCTACATACGCTGTTTTGCTGGGTTTAAACATTGGTGTTCATAGCTTAGCTTTAGAGCCTAAATCTGCAACATGAATATGGGATGAAGGTATCCCAGAATGCCTCAAACATGGGGGGGAGCACTTCCTGCTGGCTTGGAAGGACAAAAGGAGAAAAGAGTCCCCCCCCCCAACCCCCCAACAGTTCTTGGAGGTAACAGTCTGCTATCAGCAGCAGACCAGCCCTGTGAGATTGCTAATAAGCCAGTGAAGAGCCCAGCTTTGCTGCCATCATTCTTTAGCATGTTGAAGACCTCATAGTGTTCACTAAATAAAGACAACTAATTGAGATTTTTGCACATTTTGCCCACTGGACTGGTTCACTCAACTCGTTGGGGAGAATGTGCCCTTTCTGACAAGAGGGCCTGATTGTTTTGGCAGACTCCATTTTTTCACCATTGAGTCAAACGCTGACATTGAAAGTATGACAACAATTTTTAATTTTGATTTTTTTTTTTCCCCTCCCCTCAGTTAATTATGTTGCTGGGTACAGTTTCTTACATAATAGGCTATTGGAGGTTCATGTAAAGAATTGATGGCACAGTTACTTGGAATTAAAGCTTTAGTCTCCTTTACTGTATTTTTTTGGTGAGACCTACATTTTTGTGTCTGCAGGTGACACTTTGATTGAAACTACAATTAATAAATCAGCTTAAAAAGCTCACACCTACGGCTCACAGCAGGGCCGTGAAAACAAGTTTATAAAGGAAGCTTTATGCCCCTGTATAAAGAAGGAATAAATTACAGAAGCACTTGTTGCCCTTGGACTTGATTTTGTCGTCTGGTATCTTGTTTTTGGAGGCTTGTTGTTAATGAACAGGTCCCTTGTAGCTTCAGCAGGTGACTTTGACATTAATCTTTCCCTTGACCATCATAGCATAATAATGAGCTGGGTTTATGTATGTGACTCTATCTCCAGTGCGAGGAATTAGAGCATTAGGTACACTCTAACCTTGATGGCTTGCATTTAGTGATGCTGTAGAGCAGGGGTGCTTAACTCCGGTCTTCAAGACCCCCCAACAGGTCAGGTTTTAAAGATATCCCAGCTTCAGCACAGGTGGCTCAATCAGTGGTTCAGACTGAGCCACTGATTGAGCCACCTGAGCTGAAGCAGGGACTGATTGAGCCACCTGTGCTGAAGCAGGGACTGATTGAGTCACCTGGGCTGAGGCTGGGATATCCTTAAAACCTGACCTGTTGGGGGGTCTTGAAGACCGGAGTTGAGCCCCCCTGTTGTAGCACAAATTCAAAGTAGCATTTGTGGCAGCTTGTGTAGTTGTACAGAATGAGCATTTTGCTAACTACTGTATGTTTCTCACTGTGCTTCTCTTCTCACGTGTCCACTGCCGAGTGCTCTTGTGATACTTTGTTCTTTGTCCAAGAAAAGAAAGAAATGACATAAAAACAGCAAAATGATATGTTTTCGCGTTAATTCATGCTTCCGTTTTAATGATATAATTCCAGTGTTTTTTTTGTTTGTTTGTTTTTTAAGTATTTAGTTCAGTTCTAAGTGTAGAAGTGTAAATAACCAACCAGTGTCTATACCAGGTACTTTGTTTTGCCCTTTTCCAGGAAAATTGGGGACAGAAGGTTAAATTATTTTTTTGGCTCTTTTTTTGGAAACATCAGTGGATTCTTTTGGTCAAATGTTGCCGAATTCACAAATTGATTAGGGTTCTTGGCATAGCATGTCAAAGGTCACCAATAAATGATTGACATACCTCTTTTACCCAATCTACAATGTACGTTGGGCCTTTTAATGAGTAGAGGTTACCTGATCTAAAATCAAGTGTGAGCTATGTAATTATCGCTTACCCAGTTAAACTTTCTCCATTGTCCAACTATATTACTCTTAGCCACTTGGAGGGCAGATATTGAGGGATCTGTGGTTGGCAAAAATTGGTGATATCTTAAAATTAGATATTTTTGAAACTATCCAAATTGCGGGCAAAATCCTTGGTGTCAGGGCTAATAATGTGACACGAGTTTTAGATTTTGCCATTTCCCATGCCTTCCGTGAAATATCGCCAGGCGGAGCGGGATATGGTGTCTGCGCCACATTTATCATATTAAGCAAATCCAGCGATTGCACAGAAGTTCGCAAATGATCATATTAAGCTAAAACTGCCATTCACATTGACTGAATGCTTTGGCGAATCGCTTGCAAACACTGTCGCCTCTTTTTTGGGGGGCGGGCTGATAAAAGGGTAAATGATGCCTGGCTTGCCACTTTGAGTGAAAGTTTTTGCACATCTGCACTTTTACTAATATTTTAGACAATATTTAATTGCTGGCCACTGACTCCAACACTTGATGCTATTTTACCCCACTGCACAAAATCAATAACACACATACATGTATAGATACACACAAGGAACTAATACACACACAAACTGATACATACACACTGCAGCACATAATCTAAATACAGATTCACTGATATAAACCAGGGGAGCTCAACTCCTGCCCTCAAGAACCCCCAACAGGTCAGGTTTTAAGGCTATCCCAGCTTCAGCACAGGTGGCTCAATCAGTGGCTCAGTCCACTGATTAAGCCACCTGTGCTGAAGCAGGAATATCCTTAACATCTGACCTGTTGGAGGGGGCGGGGGTCTTGAAGACTGAATTTGAGCACGCCTGAATCAGGGGCCCCCGAAATAAACAATGATAAACATAGCTTTGTACATGTTCAATGATACAAACAGTCCCACACATGCTTACAATGACACAGTATATACCACTAAAATGTAAGCCAGTGGTTTCTGGTGTATGCCGGTGATACCCCCTGTTGCTAATAATCGAACAAATCCATCAATTAAGTGGTTTCATGCTTTGGTTCCATTCTTAAATGTAACAGTCAAAACTAATAGATTGACACCAAAATTGTTCTTCTCTATTCAATGATTTTATAGGGCAGTGTCTTTATTTTACACATTTATGAAATCCTGGCAAATAGTTCCAGGTATAAATAAAACAAACGACAAGTATAACGGAAGTAACCGTTTCATTAATAATGATGCAGAAACTCGCCCATTCAAACCTCCCCAGACCCACTTAAACCCTGAGGTTTCAGCTCTTGTGATTTTGTCCTTTCACAACTTAGCAACATCAGACTTATTTCTGCTTGCATATGCAGATTTCGCCTCTTGTTAGTTTCTCTAATGAGCTTTCACTTAATCAATGTGACAGTCGCCTTTATTCCCTTTTACATTACATGTAGGAACCAGACATTCAAGGGAAAGTGTTAACTGCTTCAAGGGTCCTCAGCGGAATGGAATGGTTCCATGGCCACATCTCGGAATATCTTCTCATGATTTATGGTAAGCATGTGAGTATACGTGGATGTTTTTAAGTCAAACCCGGACTGCCCCCATTCCCTGTGTAAATACATGGATATTGAATTAGAATAGGGGTGCTCAACTCCAGTCCTCAATACCCCCCTCCATTCCCTCCCAATAGGTCATGTTTTAAGGATATCCCAGCTTCAGCACAGGTGGCTCAATCTGAGCCCCTGATTGAGCCACCTGTGCTGAAGCAGGGACCGATGGAGCCACCTGTGCTGAAGCAGGGACTGATGGAGCCACCTGTGCTGAAGCAGGGATATCCATGAAACCTGACTTGTTGGGGGGGGTCTTGAGGACTGGCGGTGAGCACCATTGAATTAGAAAACGCTTTTATTTTTAAATCTCCAGAGGGCAATTTCTATTCCTGCAACAGTTTATGTTGAATGGAGAGAAAAAAAACTCTCTGCAAAATGAACATGCCGCTGTGTATAATGAATGATATTTAATGATAAGTAATGCTGTGGCATAAGACACCTTCCAACACTGGGAGACACCATTCATTTTACTGAGCCGAAAGATGTTTTCCAGTCCTGAAAGATGTATATATGGGCCTTGGTGACTTCATATACTTCCAGATTACTGTACCATGGTCATTCTTCTTAAAAAAAACATTGTGGCCAATATTTGGTAAGTGGTGCTATATAATAAGACACCTTGAGAGCTTATGCCCCCTTTTCATTATGATGCGAAGTTGTCTTCCCCACGCTGGAGAAGAGATTAGCTCCAGGCAAATGGGATTAAATCTTCTGCATTTTGGGGAAGATGGCTTTACAGCATATTGAATTGGGCCTCTGATTTAACAAGTCTCAGCAAACACATCCTTGTCAGGTCTGCCTGTAATAATGGCAGCCACCCACTCTGCTTTCCAATCATAAGCAGCAACCCAGCGGAGAGCTCCGAAAGTGATGTCTGGGGTTAGATTGCATCAGAGACGTGTGCATACAGAGTTCAATCACATCTGTTCTATGAGGAGCTTTACTCAGCTGGAGCTGCGCAGTATTATTTCAAGAATGAAATATTTTGATCATAATAATGTAATAGGGCACATTATTTGTATACACTTGCTATATTGTTGCAATTTTACACAGCTTTATTTACATCACCCATCTAATGTATTTTTGAAACTGTATACATATTTAAATTTTATATAAACCACACAAATGTTCTTCAATTTCTTCTTATCACGGACCACTTCAATGATTTGAGGACTACCTAGCTCTGTAGTGTACCGTTCTTCCATATGTGTGTTGTGTGTGTATACATATATCTACTATATATTTGTGAAAGCACTGTATGTTTGTCTGCATGGCCTGTGTCCCTAGCGGCAATCTCATTGGTCCCTTGGGCCGCCCGCCCCCGCACACCTCTCATTGGCCTGAGGCGGAGTGACGGGCCAAAACACACACACACACACACACACAGCGCTCATCGTGACCCCGCGCACCTCCCCCTCTCCCTGGGGGACTCTCACCTCCCCACGGCTCTCAGCACCCATAGGCCACTCCCTCACCCGGCGCTCTCACTCACCCCCTCCCCCCCCCCCACACACACACAGAGCATGCGGCTCTCCCCTCACCCGGCGCTCTCCCTCACCCCCCCCACACACACAGAGCAAGCGGCTCTCCCCTCACCCGGCGCTCTCCCTCACCCCCCCCCCACACCCACACAGAGCACGCGGCTCTCCCCTCACACAGGCCGCTACCCGTCCCCGCGGGTGCACCTCCGGCTGTCTCCGCCTCTCCCCGCGAGAGGCCCAGCACCTCCTCACCGGAGCGTCTCAGCCTCGCCGCGGAGGAGCCCGAGGTGGAGGAGGAGGGCAGCCGGGACCCAGATGAAGAGGAGCGCGGCCGTGTGCAAGGTGAGTACATGCAGGGGAATGGGTTATTTAACTCGTCCCTGACTCACCCTGCCCTTTGCCAACCTACCCTCCCTGCCCCCCGGCCCTTTGCCCCCCCTGCCCTTTGCCCCCCCCTGCCCTCCCTCCCCTCCCTCCCCCTGCCCTTTGCCCCCCCTGCCCTCCCTCCCCCTGCCCTTTGCCGCCCTGCCCTCCCTCCCCCTGCCCTTTGCCCCCCCTGCCCTCCCTACCCCTGCCCTTTGCCCCCCCCTGCCCTCCCTCCCCCTGCCCTTTGCCCCCTGCCCTTTGCCCCCTGCCCTCCCTCCCAATGCCCTTTGCCCCCTGCCCTCCCTCCCAATGCCCTTTGCCCCCTGCCCTCCCTCCCTCTGCCCTTGCCCCCTGCCCTCCCGCCCCCTGCCCTTGCCCCCTGCCCTCCCTCCCCCTGCCCTTTGCCCCCTGCCCTCCCTCCCAATGCCCTTTGCCCCCTGCCCCCCCTGCCCTTGCCCCCTGCCCTCCCTCCCCTGCCCTCCCCCTGCCCTTTGCCCCCTGCCCTCCCTCCCCCTGCCCTCCCTCCCCTGCCCTTGCCCCCTGCCCTTGCCCCCTGCCCTTGCCCTCCCTCCCCCTGCCCTTTGCCCCCTGCCCTCCCTCCCCCTGCCCTTTGCCCCCTGCCCTCCCTCCCTTTGCCCACCCGCCCCTCCCTGCCCTTTGCCCTCCCCACCCGCCCCTCCCTGCCCTTTGCCCTCCCGACCCACCCCTCCATGCCCTTTGCCCCCCCCGCCCCTCGCTGCCCTTTGCCCCCCCGCCCCTCCCTGCCCTTTGCCCCCCCGCCCCTCCCTGCCCTTTGCCCCCCCCGCCCCTCCCTGCCCTTTGCCCCCCAGCCCCTCCCTGCCCTTTGCCCCCCCGCCCCTCCCTGACCTTTGCCCCCCCGCCCATCCCTGCCCTTTGCCCCCCCCCTCCCTGCCCTTTGCCCCTTGCCCCTCCCTGCCCTTTGCCCCTTGCCCCTCCCTGCCCTTTGCCCCTTTGCCCTCCCCGCCCTTCCACGCCCCTCCCCCCCCCGCCCTTCCACTCCATACCCCCTTCCCTTCCATGCCCGGGCAACGCCGGGTATACCAGCTAGTATATATATAAAAGGAGAAACATGGAGATGAGAGGCTTGAAACGGCGGCATCTGAAAGATCATTGGGGAGGCCTGATGAACCTCAAACTCAGCCTGTGTCAGTAATCAAAAAACCACAAGACTACCGGAGAAATGTGCCAGAGTTTCATTTGAATGGGTTTTGGGCACCACTGCTAATATCTTTGATCCCTATGATTCGGGTATCATAGTTTGAGACAATCCATAATATAAGGAATAGCAGCTTCGGTTCAAATGTAATTGGGGCAGAACACAATTGTGTCAACATAATGTTGTCATTCCGATTTTGAGACCACAAATGTGCTGGGTCCAGATGTTCCCTTTTCCACTAATCTGTGAAATATCCACTGTAGTTCACTGCTTTTTAACCATTCACTCCTTTAGAAAGGACTTCCCCGACAAATAGACATTGAACATTTTTAACTCCAACTTTGCTAACCATCACAATATTATGGGATCCCGCGTTTCTATCGCGGATCTGTTGTCCTTGCTGTCATCAGTGTTTTGGCTATTTTAAGAATGTAGGACGGAGTGAAGGATTAGCACCCGCATTCTCCTTTCTTCGTATCAGAGCTGCTTAGCAGTAATTAATGAGGACATTGGGTTTTGTAGACGCGGTTCAGGTCATTTGCCTATGAGCCGCTTGAGCCTTTTACAAAGGCATAATGCATATGTTTTTGGGTACCTTTTTAACAGAAGAATGAAATTGGCCAGATGCATAAAAGTCTCCTACAAGTGTTTTGCCCAAGGCACGGATTTTTCTGTGCGCCATATTATCATTGCCTGAAGCTGCAACCCGTCAGCTTGATGTGACTGGTAGCACACAGCCAGTCACATGGCAATGATGTAAAAAAAAAAATAGTAGGGCTCGGTTTGTCAGACAATCTGGATTTAGTGGAATTATAGCAGATGTTGCAAAATGGCAACAGTTTAGCGAGTTCTTTTTATCCCCCTGTTGGGAGGCAGATACACTAAGTGTAAAAGACAGAAAGGAATGTTTTCTTTGATCCTATACACTCCAGGGTAGCGACATCTCTGGTTGGATTTTTTATCCCCAATCGGCAAATAAATAAAAAAATGAAAGACGAGGATTTGATTGTTTAAAGAGGCAACATCTACTAAATGGCGGGTTATAACTAATTCTACAACCAATGCATTTGTCGCTCAATTTGTCCCTATGTAAAGGGTATCTGGTTAACACCGTCGCTACCGGGGATCCAAAATGGTTGCTCTGACGCTAAGGGGCTTAACTCCTCTAACGCATTGCATGCACTGGAGGGGTTAATTCACTTTATCTTTTGTATGAATTTTTTTTTTTTTTTTTTAACTTAATTGGACTGAAAATGTGGCGTGTTTGTTTTTCACAACGATCTGCAGAGAGATGCGCCAACAAAGAGAAACCCAGAGATTCGGCAATATGGGATTCAGATCACATTATATTGAATGCTGTTTATTCACCTGTTACCAGGAGAAACAATCTCAATATATATGACTTTAGTATGACTTTTTACATCTCCCATTTGTTTAAGAATAATAAGGAAATCATTCAAAAATTAGTTCCCAGAAGGAATAATCAATTGCTTGATCAATATATTAGCACCTGGAAAATTCTCCTTGGGTTAAGTCTAGATCAGGGGTAGCCAACTCCAGTCCTCAAGGGCCATCAACAGGTCAGGATATCCCTGCTCCAGCACAGGTGGCTCAATCAGTGCCTCTGTGAGAGGCTGAGCCACTGATTGGGCCACATATGCTGAAGCAGCGATATCCGGAAAACCGGACCTGTGAGTAGCTCTTGAGGACTGGAGTTGGCTACCGCTGATTTAGATCAACAGTATGTTTATTGCCAAATCTAAAATGCTGAAAAATCTTCCTCCAATGTGAAAAGTGATGTTCATTACTCATTGCCATGAATGAATGCAGCAAGCACTCAATCATTTCATCAGCCAAATCAAATAGGTGTGCAATGTTTTTTTAAGGGCTACGTATGAGCTAAAACATTATTATTATTATTATTATTATTATTTTTATTCCAACACACATACTTTGCATTTATTAAATTTTAAAAAAGACAATATTTACATACTGTACAATACAATGACATATATATATCACACTTATTAAGGTATTAATATTTACAGTTGATATATATATATATATATATATATATATATATATATATATATTTATATATATATACTGTGAGTGGGTTTAATGGCTTTGCATCTCATCCCAGCCTCTAAAAGCTGTGTTTAAAACAGCATGCATTGGCTTGAGGATTTGCTTGTGTAATACGAGCTTGAGACAAAAGGTGGCACGGAGTGCTCATTTGCATGTTGTTTCCCAGAATCCCTTGCTGCAGTGGAAGCGCTGTATGCTGGGCGATAATGGGGAAAGACAGGGTTACAGACCTGTCTAAGACATGCAAATGAACATACAGTAATATTTACAGTATATATATATATATTGTATTTCAAGGAATTTCTTTGCCAATTGTCTCGTAAAGCCTGACATTTCATGTGTGCAATAAATCTCATCCCGTTGAACCAGAGATGTTTCAATTTGAGCCCGGTGTCATTCCCATAATTGAGTTCGCTAGTATAACATTTTACATGACATCAGATAACACGTACAATTGGAAGTGATAAAAGACATATCAGCCCCTTCATTGCAAGGGCAAATAATGTAAGCGAGATACTGATTTGCAGAGGAAAATGGAATAATCCTTACTACAAATAATGTACCCCTTCACTCTGCTACTACCTCCGAGCGAGCTGAAGATTACTCCCTCTTAGACACGTCACTCACCTGCAGAGAGGACAATAAAACATCCCTTTTTCCACAAGTATTAATACCTTGCTTTTATTAAACTGCCCTTCAAGATTGATTGTGTGAATAGTTGCTGTGTTTGTGAAAGAAAGCCTTTAGCAAATTGTACCCCCGGGGCTTAAGTGATGAAATATTGCCTTCTCTGTGGTCTGCTAAAAGTTTTAATTTTAAGAAACGTGAAAGGACAGAAATTTAATGAAACAGTGGGACCTGCGCACTAACATCATATTTGAAATATTTTTTTTGTGCGTCCAAATTTTACTGGTAAAAACTAGTACCAACCTTCACCCCCACTTCTCTTTCTCTGAAATATGCTTCCTCTTGTATTTTGTTGAAACCCTAAGTATTGTTAATTTATTTTTTCTAGTGAGACGGAACTTAGGGAGGGGTTTGATTTCCTCTGGCTGCTCCCGTTTGTGTGATGTCACTGTGTGATGTCACTGTGTGATCAGCAAGCGCTTGTACAGCCAGAGCTCCCTTCCCCATCTCCCCTTATCTTTATTAGCTCTCATAAGGACAGGGTGGGATAAAGGGAAAGAAAACACTTGATTGACAAACACTTTCTTATTCAGAGGCACCTTTGAGGTTGTTTAGTCTTTCCTGATAAGTCTAAGGCTACGGCCCCTGTGTTCACTGCAGCACGCGCCTGGCGGCATGGCGGCGCGCACGGGTAAAAGCCGTGATCTGCCATCTGAAGGGGAGCGATGGGCTGCGCGGGGGGCACGGCCATGACGGGGCATATCTGCCCTTCAATTGGCTGCCCGCCGACCATGTGATTGCGTCACGGCATGACAAAATTCTTGCCTTCCCTGCCAGCGGACGCGCCATCCTGCTGTGTGAGCGCTCGCACACACATCTACTGGGGCCTGCCCGATAGAGGGCTGTACCTGTGTGTCGCGCCACACCGTGGCCACTGGGGACCTAGTCTTATGCTGCAGATCAGGGGTGGCCAACTCCAGTCCTCAAGGGCCAACAACAGGTCAGGTTTTCAGGATAACGCTGTTTCAGCACTGGTGGCTCAATCAGTGGCTCAATCAAAGACGGAGGACTGAAGCAGGGATATCGTGAAAGCCTGACCTGTTGGTACTGTAGCTCTTGAGGAGTGGAGTTGGCTTCCCCTGATCTATTCCAGTTGACATTATAATGCCATTAATCCTAAATTCTTTTTTCTATATTTATTTATTACCTATCCTGCTTCTATGGGAATTAAACTGCTGGATTGCCAGACTGGCCAGCTATTAATTGCAAAAATGTAAAGATTCTTGTACTTTTCAAGTTGGCAATGGGAAATGTTGCTGAATTTTATCTCTGCCCAAACTGGCAGCAATCGGAACCAACAAATCATCTTCCAGGTTCTATCACCGACCCGGATAGCCGAGATATGAAATACGTTTGAGGACATTTGCAAAATTAGGCACATTTTGGATATTTACAACTTGCTACAAAGTTGAAAAACATTTAAAATTTCACAAAAAAAGTGCCACAATCTTACTTCGGCATTAAATGTCCAAAATAAGTTGATAACTTTGATTGTAAGCTCTCCGGATCAGGGACTCCTTCTGCTAATGTTTACACGTGAAGCGTTTATTCCCATTGTGTCACATTGTATTACTATTACTGCTGTGAAATGCTATGTATATGGCTGGCGCTATGCAAATAGAGATATACTGTATATACATACAGCTCAACCCTGTTATAGCGCGATCCGTTACAACGCGATCCCGCTAATAACGCGATTCACGCGTGGCTCCCAATTTTCGTATTTATGAAGACTTTACAACACGATTATTGGTATCTTAAATACTTTATTGTACAATGCATACAATTGTACATTATTTCTAACGCGATCCGCTTATAGCGCGATGTGATTCTTTGGACCTCAAGCCCAGCGTTATAAGGGGATTGAGCTGTACTGTACAACTGACAGTTTCCAAGCAAAGTTCACAAGATATGATGGTTTCTGTAACACCGTTGTGACAAAGTTTGAAAGTTCACTAGGACTGAAGAAAGAGAATGAATACTTTTGCAATTTTGGACTTAAACTTGTCGCCAATGTATGAATTTCTAAATAAATTCACATGAATACCAGTGAAGCAAATTGCGTCATTTCCCATCGTCTTTACTGAGTCGCCGTGTTGGTTATCAGCTGCTGTTCAGTGACCAACCTTTAGATTAATTATTTATTACTATTTACCTAGCGCCTTTCATTCCTATCCACTTCCTCTGATAAGGTAGTGTAAATCTGTGTCTGCAATACATGTGTGTCTACAACAGTCTACTATACGAAAAATGGATCACTTGTTACCAATGTTTGGTCAATATAGCAATTTCATCAGCAAAGCGTCTGCCATGTAATTCATATCCATTGATCGAAATCTAACATATGTACAGTCAATGAAAAGCAACGCAGGATTTGTTTCTTATCTGATTGTAAACGAAAGCTGACGATTTTCCACTGGGAACTATATATATAATATATATATATATATATTTTTTTTTTTTTTCAATATTGAATTGTAGATTCTGAGCATCCTAAGGACCATTTTTTTTAGTTACCCTCGTGACCTTTTTTCACTTCCGTATCGATTGCATATTTCACTCCAACTTGAATATGTTAAAGATGAAATCCAAGCTATTTATCTTTTCTTTATCATTTTTTTTTTTTTTTTTAAATACAGGGTTGAAGCAGGGGGTCTCCGGAGCTGAACCCCACTCATTTCAGCTCCGGGGACCACCTGCTTCCAGAGATATTTACCTCTGTAGGGGATGCTGGTAGCCACCCCAGGGTTCATATTAAGGAGGATTTTCAAAACTCTCTGGCCCTACGGACCAATAGGAAGCCGTGACGTCATCAGGGTCTGCTTCCTATTGGCCCATGTGACTGGGGGGCTTTAATCTGCAGAAAACTGCCGAGAGAGGTAAGTATCTCTGGAAGCAGAGGGTCCCCGGACCTGAAATTAATGAGGTTCAGCACCAGGCCCCCTGCTTTCATCTGGTATTAAAAAATGAAAAAGAAGAAAACAAATTGCTTGGATTGCTCTTTTAATCTACATTAGTGGCTTCTGCCCACACATGGACATTTGAACAGTTCCGTGTTTCACTTCCATGAAGGCAACCAGCAAATAAACCCCCAGCCTTATTTATTTGTACTGTATTTCTCTGCATTCCATGCTAGGATTGAACAGGGATTTGTCACTGTTTGAGAGAAACTGCCTCTAAATCCAGCAATGTGCTGGTTAGTTGCACACAGGCAATCAACCAGACTCCACCTGGCTGGTTAGGACTTTTAGCAAAGCCTGATGTGAGAAACAGGAGAGAGATTTCCTTAGCCCACAACTGGGCTGACATGAGGAAAATATGATGTTTTGATGCACACAGAAGGACTGTATGATGACAACAAGACAAGGGGACAAGACCTCTATACCTGGACACAGAGAGTGCCATAGCACACAAGGATGCTGACCCAGGAGAACAGAGAGGCCTTCCCCTACAGCTACTACAACAGAAACAGATAAGAGACTTTCTAGTTGGACGTGTGTGTGTGTGTGTGTGTGTGTGTGTGTGTGTGTGTGTGTGTGTGTGTGTGTGTGTGTATATATATACACACAGGTATTCCCCTTATTTATTTAGTTGCGATGTACATTGCGCACGCGCGCCACTGCTACCTAAGGCAGTAATGATCAGCATGATATATGAGATGCCATCTGAGACCACTGTCGTTCAGTGCTGATGTCATAATTGATTAGCTAGTGCTCACAGCTGTCTTACATCATGGTCTAGCCTATCAGGGATCTGTTTGTTAATGGGTGGTTTGTCAGGTGTCATTATGTATTAGCACTCCCTTGAGAAAGGTCCTGTGTCAAGGACCGAAACGTCGGGTTTATGTGCCGGTTTTTCTACTGAATACACGCTGCTTTTTGTACCTTTGAGTGTGCTGTCTCCTTCTTGCCTCGTGATCTTGGGATCCTGGATCTACTCGGTAAGGAACCTATATATATATATATATTACTGTGTGTATATGTATATATCTATATTTTTGAAACCATTGTATGTCCGTGTCTAGGGGCAATCTGATTGGTCCGTCGGTCTGTCACTCAGCCTCCAGCCAATCAGATTGCTCCCTTGGTCCGCCCGCCCCTGCACACCTCTCATTGGTCACACTCACCAGCCACTGACACCGCTACCCACGGGCATCGGCGCACGCTCCTCGGGGCCACCGCCTCACCTCTCCCCACTCCCCCTCACAGCAAACCCCAGCCTCCCGGGCGCCTCCAGCAACACTACCCACGAGCAGAGGTGCCCGCTCCTCGGCGCCGCCGCCTCACCTGTAGGAGGGTCCCCCCACATGCCTTCTGCAGCTCTCCGGGCTCAGCTATCCGTGCAGCTCCCCCTCCCTCTCTCCCTCCAAATGCTCTCCGTGCAGCTCCCCCCCTCTCTCCCCCCCTCTCTCCCTCCACATGCCCTCTGTGCTCTCCGTGCAGATCCCCCCCTCTCACCCTCTCCCCCACCCCCTCTCTCCCTCCACATGCCCTCTGTGCTCTCCATCTGGCTCCCGTCCAATCCCCGCCCCTCCCTAGCAGATGACTTGAGCTGGGGTGCGACTACCCCGGGCTGCAGGAGGAAGCTGCTGCTGGCTGTATGCTGTAAGGTAAGCAGCTCCCCCCACACACATTCCCTCCTCTCCGGCCTCATCCCTCCATCCCTCCTCAAACACACACATATACACACACACACACACACACACGTGTACACACACACACACACACACATGTACACACACACATGTACACACACACACACACACATGTACACACACACACATGTACACACACACATACACACATGTACACACACACACACATGTAGACACACACACACATGTAGACACACACACACGTAGACACACACACACGTAGACACACACACACACATAGACACACACACACACGTAGACACACACACACACATAGACACACACAAACACACATGTAGACACACACACACACACGTAGACACACACACAAACACACATGTACACACACACATGTAGACACACACACACATGTAGACACACACGTAGACACACACACACACGTAGACACACACACACACACATAGACACACACACACATGTAGACACACATGTAGACACACACACACACATGTAGACACACACACACATAGACACACACACACACACATGTAGACACACACACACATATGTAGACACACACACACATGTAGACACACACACACGTAGACACACACACACACATGTAGACACACACACACACATGTAGACACACACACACATGTAGACACACACACACACACATGTAGACACACATACACACATGTAGGCACACACACACACACACATGTAGACACACACACACACGTGTAGACACACACACACACACACACACACATGTAGACACACACATACACACACACACACATGTAGACACACACATACACACACACATGTAGACACACACACACATGTAGACACACACACACACGTGACACACACACATGTAGACACACACACACATACACACACATGTACACACACACATATACACACATGTATACACACACACACGTCACACACATGTATACACACACGTAGACACACACACATGTATACACACACATATACACACTCACATATGTATACACACTCACACACACATATACATACTCACACACACGTATACACACATACACGTATACACACACACACGTACACGCACACACACACGTGCGCGCACACACACACGTGCGCACACACACGTGCGCGCACACACACGTGCACACACACACATGTGTGCACACACACACATGTGTACATACACACACACGTGTACATACACACACACATGTACATACACACACACGTGTACACACACACGTGCGCACACACACAAGTGCGCACACACACACACGTTTACATACACACACACGTGTACATACACACACACGTGCGCACACACACAAGTGCGCACACACACACACGTTTACATACACACACACGTGTACATACACACACGTGTACATACACACACACACACGTGCACACACACACACGTGCACACACACACATGCACACACACACACGTGCGCACACACACACGTGTACATACACACACACGTGTGCACAAACACACACGTGTATACACACGTATACATGCACATGTATATACACGCACACACATTACATATATATATATCAAACATAGACACAGACACACACACATATATATATAGACATACACATATATACACACACACACACACACACACACAGTATCCCCAGCACCACCACATCAGCACACCGGTATCCCCTACCCCCCCCCAGCACACCGGCATTCTCGGCCCCCCGCCATTCCCAGCCCCCATCAGCACGCACACATCAGCACGCACACATCAGCACCTTCGCACCTCCCCCATCGCCACACCCACATCAGCACCCTCACGTCCGCATCCCCACATCAACACCAAACCTTCCCAAATCAGCACCCCGATACAATCACCATCAGTACAGCCACAGCAGCAGTACCGCCATGGGCCGCGTGGACCACTCCCCACCCTACAAACCCAAATGCCACCCCCACACTACAAACATTCCGGGCAACGCCGGGGCTCTCAGCTAGTATATATATATATATAATCCACAGAAGCAGCCGGCACTCCACTTGCAAGTAGAAAAAATTGGGTGCTTGTTCCATAAAGCAATAATAAACCATACGATACGGTTTGAAGCACGAGATCAGGAGACAGCACTCTGGTAAGTTTGATCACAAGTTTTTGTATTGAAAATGACACATAAACCGTCGGTTCGGTCCCCCAGTGGGACCTTTCTCAAGGTGGTGCGACCTTGACCACCTTGAGAAAGGTCCCACTGGGGGACCGAAACGTCGGTTTATGTGTCTTTTTCAATACAAAAACTTGTGATCAAACTTACCAGAGTGCTGTCTCCTGATTTCGTGCTTCAAACCGTATCGTATGGTATATATATATGTGTGTGTGTGTGTGTGTGTTTTGGGTGGTAACAAGCTTAGCTACCCACCCAGTTAGAGAGAGCTGGAGTAAAGGTTTAGATATTTTCCAAAGCGGAGTAGGCTTTTATTTTGTTTATTTTGAATGTTTTGCCTTGTTAAAGGAACAGGCGCAATAAAGCCGGGATTTCATTTCACCCTAATCGGTCTCCATTAAATGTACCTCTGCACACATCTCTTACAAAGGCCATAGTATAATAGTATTTCACCGTACTTGTCATTCTGTACTTCAAAATGTTAACGGTGAAACTTTTTTGCACATGGAAATCTTTGTCACTGATCTAAAGCTATGTTCTGTCTAAAAGTGATCCCCTATGCAATGCTTTAATTCTAATCGCACACGTTTAAAATATGAACAGACTTTTCATGTTGGGTGCTTGGCATTTGTTTGAACACTTCTGTAGTAATTGGAAATGCAACAATTGTTTAAAAGTGGTATTGTCCATGAAAAGATTTAGTGAGGGATGAAGAAATTTCTTGAACCTAAAGACATAATCTGGTGATCCAATTCTCCCCACTGTGTCCATTCCCGTGAAACTCCATTTTCTTTCTCCTATCCATCAGCAGCTCCCCACATCCCACCTAGCCAATACTCTAGGTTTCTCACATTGTCTCCTCCTTTGTCTTTCTATTCTAAACAGAAGAACAACAGACAGGGTTCTGAAGGCAGAAAGCATCGGGAGCTGGAAGAGAATAGTTATGATGAGGGTCAGAGTCCTGCCCCTACTGCCAACAGTTACTAGGGTTTGTGCTGCCCGGCTGAACAGTGTTCAAAGACTTTGCTGGGCTTTGTTCCACTGTGTAGGGATTAGGCCTGGCGGTCTGAGAATTTGCCTTCTAATTAAAAAGGATAAAAGATAGAAGTAGCATTAGACTAAAACATAGCAGTGACACTTCACAGGCTGCTTTTAAGTCACAAGACAACGTAAGATGTTATGTCAGATGGTTTTTATATGTTATGTTTTCCACCTACCCGAAAACAGAAATGTTGAAGTAAGGCTGGCTGCTAAATATTGTTGCAAGCACATTCTTGGGAAATAACCGGGCAGTTGTGTCATTTGTATGCACGTGGATATTTTAAAGGGCATGTTTTATTTGGGGCGTTTACTAAAGAAAAGTTCATTCTGAAGAAAACAAAACTACATATAAAATAATATATTTAAAACCAGAGACATAACATAAAACACAGACAAAGCTAAGTGCACATCCAGAAAAACTTATATACGGTACAGTGCCTAAGTATACATGTATAAATAACTAATAAATAAAATGGTCTTTTAGTTTAACATTTTGGCCAAATTGTTGTAAGCCCTTGAGCCAACTGCACGGCAGACCACGTTTCAAGGGTCCCTAACACTAATATAGATTCTTAATAACCTGTGCATTGCCAGGAAGAATGATTTATAATAAATCTGTCAATATTAGTTGCAAAAGTTCTAAGTCTGATTGAAGCTTTTATTAACCTGTACATTACCAGGAAAAGCACTCTGTAATAGATTTGTCACAATCACACTGTAAGCAGGCAAGTTCCCCTGAGAGTGGGAGATGCCATGGAGTGAGCTTTTAACCATACTGGGGTGGGGGGGAAATGTTCTATTTTCTGCTTCACTTTTCTTTGATTTCATCTTCAGGTTTTTTTTTTTTTCTTGCAATTAGTTTCATTAAAATATTGCTGGAGGACATTGTTTCAATTCTTCCTATCGGCGTCAGTGTAACACTGCACTGTGACTTCGATTTTATTGTATGGAAAAACTCTGGCAGCAAATTCAGGAAAAGTCTTCCGAATCCTCAAATAAAGAAGCACTGCTTAAGAAAAGATTTAGCTGTAATAGCTTTCTACAGCTGTTACACACACTGTATAAACAGCTGTATGCGTAGGGAAGCAGTGCAAAAAGCACTTAATGAGTTCAGGAAAGTTCTCTATGGATGCTCAGGGTTTAGAACATACGTTGCACTCACTGTATCATAAGAGTATTAGGGTGATTGTTTGTACAAGAGCTGCTGACGAGATTATAACAATCACTTTTTTTCCCTAAATGTGGGAAGACTTTTGCAGAAGACTTCAGGCCATTTAAAGCTCCTCTCAGCTCAGATTGCAGTCAAATATAAAGGAATGCCTTAGTTCTCACACAGCTCATGTTACGTCATGAAGCAAAGAGGCTGATTTTCTGTTCTTCCGGCATTTTGGTTTCATTCTGAAAAGCAAATGAGAAATTAGGAATGATGTAACTTTACCTGTACGCAAATTCCCATATTCGTCTGTTTTGATTACAAATATACCGTGACACAAGCTTCAAAATCTCGCTGGTGGTTAAGGTACCAAATTATTTACTATATTTGTTTCCATTATCATACAAGTAAATATACTGCAGTAAATTGCTAGCAAAATATAAAAAGCTGAAAAATTACTTTAAGTCTCTCCAAAACACTCCAAAGTAAGCCACTTCACCGATCCAATCGCCTCCACTGGGTCCACTGTCAGACCAATCACCATGCCCCCGACAAAAGTAAATCCAGGACCTGATCCCAAACCCTGACCACCAACCAAGCAAGCTCTCAATACACCTAACCCATAGCCTGACAATAATATTCCCACCCCTGCCCACCAACCAAGCAAGCTCTCAATGCACCTAACCCTTAACCTGACTACAATGTTCCCACCCCTGCCCACCAACCAAGCAAGCTCTCAATGCACCTAACCCATAACCTGACCATAATGTTCCCACCCCTACCCACCAACCAAGCAAGCTCCCAATGCACCTAACCCATAGCCTGACAATAATATTCCCTCCCCTACCCACCAACCAAGCAAGCTCCCAATGCACAAAACCCATAGCCTGACTATAATGTTCCCACCCCTACCCACCAACCAAGCAAGCTCCCAATGCACCTAACCCATA
Organism: Ascaphus truei; assembly: GCF_040206685.1. NCBI lineage: Eukaryota > Metazoa > Chordata > Amphibia > Anura > Ascaphidae > Ascaphus > Ascaphus truei. Next base: position 50,080,924 of record NC_134491.1, on the reverse strand, counting down.
GCCTGACTATAATGTTCCCACCCCTACCCACCAACCAAGCAAGCTCTCAATGTACCTAACCCATAACCTGACTATAATGTTCCCACCCCTGCCCACCAACCAAGCAAGCTCTCAATGCACCTAACCCATAGCCTGACAATAATATTCCCTCCCCTACCCACCAACCAAGCAAGCTCCCAATGCACCTAACCCATAACCTGACTATAATGTTCCCACCCCTGCCCACCAACCAAGCAAGCTCCCAATGCACCTAACCCATAGCCTGACTATAATGTTCCCACCCCTACCCACCAACCAAGCAAGCTCCCAATGCACCTAACCCATAGCCTGACCATAATGTTCCCACCCCTACCCACCAACCAAGCAAGCTCCCAATGCACCTAACCCATAGCCTGACTATAATGTTCCCACCCCTACCCACCAACCAAGCAAGCTCCCAATGCACCTAACCCATAGCCTGACTATAATGTTCCCACCCCTACCCACCAACCAAGCAAGCTCTCAATGTACCTAACCCATAGCCTGACTATAATGTTCCCACCCCTGCCCACCAACCAAGCAAGCTCTCAATGTACCTAACCCATAGCCTGACTATAATGTTCCCAACCCTGCCCACCAACCAAGCAAGCTCTCAATGCACCTAACCCATAGCCTGACTATAATGTTCCCACCCCTGCCCACCAACCAAGCAAGCTCTCAATGTACCTAACCCATAGCCTCTCTATAATGTTCCCACCGCTACCCACCAACCAAGCAAGCTCCCAATGTACCTAACCCATAGCCTGACTATAATGTTCCCACCCCTACCCACCAACCAAGCAAGCTCCCAATGCACCTAACCCATAACCTGACTATAATGTTCCCACCCCTACCCACCAACCAAGCAAGCTCTCAATGTACCTAACCCATAGCCTGACTATAATGTTCCCACCCCTACCCACCAACCAAGCAAGCTCTCAATGCACCTGTGACGGTGCTCGTCTCAAATCAGGAAGCGGACTCGCAGGGCTGAGGTAGGGGTGCAAATAAACTGACCAGAGCCCAGGGACAGAGTCCTGTAAGAGTATCCGTAGTCAGTAAGCAGGCCGGGGTCAGGGCTGGTGGCAGAGTTGGAAAGTCAAGGATTCAGGCAGTGGTCAGGGTGGACAGAAAGCAGCAAGGTCGGAGTCACGGTCCGGGGTCAGCAACAGGGGAATCAAACAGGCAAAAGGGTAACGCGTGACTGCAAAGACCAACAAGAGCTGGAAACGTAAGAACTGTGCTCGGCGACTCCCACCAGGAACTGCAGCCTTATATAGCAGGCTGCCAGGATACAAAATGGCCACAGTGAGCAGAAAGGGCAGGTGACTTGAAAAACCTGAACCGCAGCAAAACCCGGCACAGATCCAGCAGAATCCTTAGAGCACCTAACCCATACCCCAACCCAGTGGCGTAGCGGGATATGCGAGGGCCCACGGGCAAAAAGTTTGCCCGCTGCTCCTTCACATGCACGATTGGCGTTTGCCGGCTGCTCTTCCGCCTTTGCGATCGGAGCTTGCAGGTGACACATGCGCATGACTTACCGGCAAAGGCCGATCGTGCAAGTGCGTTTGGCACTTGATAATTGCGCATGCGCAGTCGACGAGCAGATCGCTAGATTCGCGCATGCGCAGTCAGGGGCAACTATGCGAGAGAGCAGGCCCCCCAAGAGCACGGGCCCCCGGGCTTTGCCCCGGGCTATGGCTGCACCACTGACTGGACCAGAATGTTCCCACCACTGCCCACCACAATGACATCTTAACAATTGCTCTCTGCCCATAACATGACATGTTCCATATGTACCCCACCATTGTTTTACTAACTAATGTACAGTGCCCAGGGTAAGGGCGCTATATAAATGCTGTTATAAATAAATAAATATGGATAAAGTAGTCCCTGACAATAAATAAAGCATTCTGAACATGCATCTCTTGGCCGCAGTGTATTCACTCATCTTGCTCTGCTTGCATCAATCAGTATGCAATTTACTCTGGGATTCCCTAAGCTCTGATAAGGGGCATGGAGCCGGTGTTAAGTGGCATTTACTAGTATGGTAGTTAACACTGGATGGATCTCCGATTCCCCTTACCAGAGCTTGGTGAATCTGCCCCTTAATGAGTTCGTTATAAAAAAAAGAGCTGCGCCTCCTGCAGCTGGTGCAGAACGCTGTGGCTAGGTTGTTAACTAACCAGACCCGTTTCTGCCACATGACACCTGTTCTCTGTTCTCTGTACAGGCTGCCTGTAAAATGAAGAATTTATATAAAGATTGGCTTGTTGACATTCAAAGCCCGACATGCCCAGGGCCCCAGCTAGCAGAGAGAGCTTCTAGTTCCCTACACTCCCATTCGTTCACTTCCATCTGCAGGTGAAGGACTCCTAACAGTTCCCAGAATCCCCGTGACTTGCTTTGGGGCCCGAGCTTTTAGCCACGCTGCTCCCACTCTCTGGAACAGCCTGCTCCGTACAGTTAGAGAGACCCCCTCTGGGAATCCCCAAAAAATAGGCTCAGGACCCAACCGCTTACCCAGGCATTTAATTAATGATCCACAACCTGTCTGCTATTTAATAGCTACGGTACCGTCCCATCCTGTACTGTATCTTTCCTTGTGTGTGCTCTCTTATATCCTTAAATGTTTTCTTATTTTTCCCCTTTTGTAATTGTGGTGCTTTGCGTCCCATTGGGAGAAAAGCGCTATATAAATAAAGTTATTATTGTTTAAAGTTATTATTATATGGAAGGAGTTAACTGCCCACGGAAGGTACCACGTTCTACATCTTCAGCCATCACTACCCTCTCCCCCCCCCCCCCCTTGTTGCTGCATCAAAAATATCTACAAGGTTAAAACCGTCTCACAGAGCAATATTATTATAACAGAGTTTATTGGCTGGTTTCTAACATTTGAACGCATGATAAACCACAGTGTCATAGTACACTTATTGGGGGTTTGCGCTAGTGGTGTTATGAAATGCAGATCTGCATTGCTGGTGTCAATAAACAGTAATTGTAGTGGTCAGTATTTTATATGATACTGTACACCTCATATATTGACATTGGCCTTTGCAGACCTGAATACCCTCCTACTGTCTCTGTACGTTCTCCCTATGCACCACTTAGATTGTAAGCTCTTCTGGGCAGGGACTCTTTTTCCTAATGTTACTTCTATGTCTCAAGCGCTTATTCCCGTTATGTGTTATATTTTTTTGTGTTATATTATTACGTTACGTGTGTTACTGCTGTGACACGCTTTGAACTTTGAAGGCGCTATATAAATAAAGATATACATACACACATACTCTACTTTTACTATAACATATTTGCCTTCTCTTGTTTAACTTTAATCTTTTATTCGTCTTCTTTCATTTTTCATTATATTGCCGTTTTTGTCACATTTTCTTGAATGCCTGCGTATTAAAACAATGTGTTTCAAAAAACCTTAAACCTGTGTGAATCTTCCAGACCGACACCAGAAACACACGATGCCAATAGTGGCCAACGCCAGTCCTCAAGGGCCAGCAACAGGTCAGGTTTTCTGGATATACCTGCATCAGCACAGGTGACAGAGCCACTGATTGAGCCACTTGTGCTGATGCAGGGATATCCGGAAAACCTGACCTGTTGGTGGCCCTTGAGCACTGGAGTTGGCCATCCTTGCGCTATGCCGTACAAAGATGTAAACTAGAAGACATTTTTTGTTGCAGCTGGAGCTTCAGTTACAAGACAGAAGAAAAAGCTATTGTAGAAAGAAAAAGATAGAAATTGCAGCCACAAATAGGGGAATTTATTAGAACACGTGTTATAAACGACATATTCCACTATGTACTTTACCTTCAGTTGATCATTTCACATTTAGATGCAAAGTACAAATTTCCAGCAAATTAAAAAAAGAAACTCCTTTATTTCTTATTTTTTTGTATGTTGTCAAATTATTATTATCGTTTTTTTGTAAAGCGTCAACATATACCGCAGCACGGTACAATGGGGGGGGGGTCACAGATTTATGTATATTACATGAACAGAATGACATAATGAAGGCCCTGATCCTCAGAGCTTACAATCTAGAAGGCATGAGGGGCAATGTTGGAACAAAGGATAAAGTGCCTTTTTGTTGTGGGACGCAGTATACATCAGGATGGAGTATTAACAATAAAAGAGGGGGGAAAGGAATTGATGAGCAGCGTGATTGCAATATCTTGGCTATGATGCTTGAAATGTTGTAGATATATGGGAATGTTATTTCCCTACTCCTTCAATGTTTTTATCAATGTATAAACAGACCTTAAAAAAGTTATGGTGGGTAAAAAAAAAGTGACTAAAACCCTTCCCCGTATAGTAACAGAAAGTTAAAATACCACTTGTGGTGCATCTGCATGTGTTAGACAGGTCTGCAGCCCTGTGTTCCCCACTATCGCTTAGCAAACAGTGTGTCCATTGCAGCCAGGGATTCTGGGTAGTGACATGCAAATAAGCACAAAGTGTCCCCTTTTCCTTCTAGTTTTTTACGTAGCGCTTTACAGAGACATTTTTTAGACAAAGTCACTCCCCCATGGAGCTTACAATCTAGGGGGGGTTGTGCCTGAGGCACAGGGAGATAAAGTTACTTGCCCAAGGTCGTAAGGAGCCAGCACCGGGAATTGAACCAGGTTCCCCTACTTTACTCACTGAGCCACACACAGCTTTTCAGCACAGCCTGGGTTAAAGAAGTACAAGGCCAGTAAACCTACTCACAGACAGCTTTTTCAACCTTTTGGGTGTCATCGGTGTAGGAGTTGCATTTTAGTTAACGTTTGTATATACAAGTTAACTGATATGTGACAATGTCCCGATGTCCGCAGTGCCGTGGTCGCATTGTGTGGTAGCTTTGATAACCTTATTACGTGAGTTTTCTTTATACGAGGAAGTAACCCCTAATCACATATATCCCAGGGACCTCAGCTGAAAACACAACTTTCAAAGGGTGCATATTATGTTGTGCTGCCGTGTCCCACCACTGCTGCTGTAACAGGAGAAAAGCTTGTATTTAGCAGAGAAATGTATAACCCTTTTGCTGTGAGAGGAGCCCTAAAAGTAAAAGTTCATGCATGAGTCCATGTAGCCCCTTTGAGCAGGTAAAGTAGTCTTGTTTCCATCTAAGCCTTTAACCTGTATAAACCACATTTAAATCCGTGGATTACAAATGACAATCCAGTAGGATTTAAGGGATTCATAAGAGACCCAAAGTTCAAAACACCATTGCGTTTGCCACTCCTTATTACTATTGGAGCACAAAGCACTGGCAAATTATGTCAAGTGCAAGTTCATTTATACATTTTTGTGCTCATTAACCCATTCTTTGCTGTTGCCCCTTTTGGCATTTCTGGAAATACAGTCACAAAACTAAATATTTGCTGTTCACCCTATTGCTGAGCATCTTACCTGGGTAGATTTATTGAATATCTTGTGCCAGTTTACAACACTTTCACCCCAATGTATTTACCGGTAATTCCCCTGAGCTCATCGCTCCTCGTGGCAATTTGTGTTCAGCGATCTATGGCGCTTTGGAGATATTTGCTAGGGCCCTTCAGTGTTTTTAGCAGAAACCACCACGAATCAGAACTTTAGTTTGGATTTGTATCCAGAGCACACGTTGCCCAGTCAATGGCATCTCCCACCAAGCCCAAGATGCTGGGCTCTAAGTCTCGCTGGTGTAGGGCTGATGCATGGATATTGCACCAGACGTCTCAAAGGGGGAAATCCCATTCATTTAATAGGACGATGTTATACATTGGGGTGCAGTGCTGTGGCCCCAGCTTTGCAGTGGGAAGGCTTTCATAAATTACCCTATTTTGATGTTGGGAATTATTGTGGGTATTTATCAAAGACTCGCAGCTGCAAAACCAGGGCAAAAATGTGCACCCGGCTGATCAAATGATAATGATTAACATCAATGGGATTTTTGTGTTGATAAACCTGGCACCGTTATTTTGTTCCACACTCATGTTTTGCCGCTAGGAGACTTTGATACATAACCCCCTACAACCACCATGAGGAACGATAGCCTGTGCACTAATTAATTATAGATGTACATTTTTACAAAGGGAGAGGGAAACAAGGATACCCTTTTTCTGTCACTTTCTTTTACCCACCATAACTTTTTTATTGTCTGGTTATACCCACGTACCAGCTTCACGTTGCACGGGCAGCAACCACCCTCACACTGATGAGACTCCATGGGGCAAAATAGATGTCTGTGAGTAGGGTTACTGACTCTGCACTTCTTTAACCCCGGCTGTGCTGAAAAGCTGTGTAATGCGGGTAGGCAGAAGCTTATAGGGATCCATGTTAAAATGGATGAGAAGAGTGACACACTGTACTCATTTGCATGTAATTACCCAGAATCCCTGGCTGCAGTGGAAGCACTGTTTGCTTAGCGATAATGGGGAAAAACAGGGTGGCAGACTTGCCTGAGACGTGCATATGCACCACAAGTGGGGTTTTTATTAACCTTTTCTGTGGTTTAAGTTATGAGTTGGAGAACAGTTCAGCTCATAAATTGAGTAACACGGTCCCAGTCTAACCCATAAACCCATCACCAGGTCCTGGCTTAGCGCCTTGGTCGGCTGCCGTATGTGACTGCGGAGGGCGGCGTTCCATTTGTCTTATGAAATGAATGAGGCTTTCCCCAGCTCAGGCCCAGCGGTTTCATTGCATGTTGAATAAGGACCAACCTATAAAAGCAAAGTAACTATACACATAGCATATTTATTACAAATATTCCGGTATCATCTTCGGTTTTTATAAGAATACCTGGTGAAATATGCCTGTATAAATAAATCTAAAATTTTATTTCAATTATTTTAGGTACCAGAGCATCTTTCCAATTTAAAGTATACACCTTACTCTTTCCAATAATAAGATATCCTCATTTACTATAACAAGAGTTGAAGTCATTTTGTAGCCAACGGTGAATTTCAGATGAAAAGGGCCCGACCGATCGCTTGGGCGGATGTAGAATAAGCCCACAAGGCCTTAAAAGTGGAAATAGCGCTGATCCGGAGCTGTCAGACTAGGAGCACCATTAATCAGCAGGGCTTTCTGCCCGAGATTCCTGGATCAGCGCTATTCGCATTTTACGGAATAATGGCCAAAATGTGCATCTATTCGTCATTAAAAGTTTGCAAATCTTATTAAAAAACCGTGTTATAGTAAATATTTTATTTCAGTAATGATGACGAACTGTTAATGCCCTTTGTTGTATGGACAAGTGACACTGTTAAAACATCACATGTATTCCAAGACTATATATTTGTTATGTCTCTCCAAAACAATAAAAAAAAATTGAAACAAAAAAAAAAGTTTGCAAATCTAATATGCTCCCAAGTGAAAGACGATGCAACGTGTAAGATTTCGTTTCGCTACATTTTCAAAGCTTGTCTGTAAGGATTTCTCAGTGTGCTAGAATGATGCCTGTTGAAAGATGTTAAGCTCTTTCAAGCAGCACATTGAAAGAAGCATTCAATATAACAGCACCACTTGTGTGCTATGAGTTTAACCTACAAACATTTGTTAGTAATACAGACAAGTTTCCATTTCCACCGATAGAGACATCTGTATATGTATTCGCACCTTCCCTTAATCTATCTATCTATATACAGTATAGTAAAATAATATATATTCCGGGATTTTTTTGTGCAGTTGATTCCTTTTTCATGATTCTGAAATAATTAGGATTTGAGATAGAATACTATTTTGTGGGAATAAATGCCTTTTCTACCACCGTTCTTTACCTATATCTGTATTATTATGAGTTTTATTGCACTTTGCTTAGTTACACTTTGTAACCATGTACTATTTGTCATCATAACTCTGTGCCCAGGACATACTTGGAAACGAGCGGTAACTCTCACTGTATTACTTCCTGGTAACACATTTGGTAAATATATTAAATAAATAGGGTTCCAGCACCTTTTATTTCCCCTACAAAACTCCTCTGTCTACATTGCAATAAACATCTTGCATCTCTTGGCTTTTTCAGATCCCCGCCCAAGACATTTAAATTGCGCCGTGTCTAACACATAGCGTCGAATTGGCATGTTTGTAAATGAAATGCAGCGAGATCCTTTAATGTCAGCAGCCCGTATCTCAGATCCCCCACTTCTCTCCCTGCCAAAGCACTATTGCCTGCTCATCGCCTTCATCCTTTCATTGAGTCCTGTGTGGCAGCCTCTAGCACATTCTTTAGCATGGGTTCCAGTAGGCATGGTAACTGCTAACCACTTCTTGATTGCAAACTGCCTTTAATGTTAGCTCCTATTTCTTGCTGTTAGGTTTTTTTGGGGGGTGGTGTGGGGGGGGAGGGCTTAAATGTTTTTAAGAGTTATCAACTCCATCTGTGTTGTTTGCAATAAATTGCTGCCTTAATTGAGGTACTGCTGCATTGAACAAGCAAAGCATGTTCATCAAGTCTGTGAATCTCTACTGTTGATAGCTGCAGGTACCTCGGGGCTACTCTAAATGATTGCTGTGTTGACTTTGCCTAATTGCAGGGGAGGAGTCCGAGAAGCAATGATGGGCAGCATTATAGTCAGTGGGGTGTTTGGGAAATGCTGGCACAGCCATGCAGAGCTGGACAAAGTGACTGTCAGAGCACTTGGCATATTACTCCAATTGTGGCAAAATAGTCATCTGCAGGAAGGCCACAGCCCAACGTCATTTCATGCACATTTATTGGAAGTACGGCTGCCAGAATGATCATAGATCTATTATTATTATTATTTTTTTTTATGGAAAAATAGATGTTCCATAAATATTAAGCATCCACAAAATACGATTGATGGTTAAAGTGTTTATCTAAAAATGCATGTTATCACTATGCTCAATTGTAACATATTAAATCAGGTTACCAGCATATGATAGGGATCTTCACTACTGAAAAACAAAATTTTTACTAAATATAAATAAATAAATATATATTTCTTTATTTATTTATATTATATATATATATATATATATATATATATATATATATATATATATATAATATATATATATATAACAATATATATGGGCTGTGCTCAAAGCTGTGACCATGCAGCAAGCTTAAGCCTATAGGGAACCATGTTAAAAATGTTTTTTGAGGCAAAAAGTGACACTGTGTGCTCATTTGCATGTCATTTCCCAGAATCCCTTTGCTGCAGTGGAAGTGCTGAATGCTGGGTGATGATGGGGAAAGGCGGGGTTGCAGACCTGCCTAAGACATGCAGATGAGCATACAGTTGTATTTGCATATATATATATATATGTATGTATATATATATATATATATATATATATATATATATATATATGTATATATATATATATATATATATTGTATTCATATCATATTTTTATTGATATATACCAAATCGTGTTCAAATATATCACCTTCTACATATGACGGGACCTTTTACTTAATTTGGAACCTTCCATAAAATGGTTTAAAAAAAACAACATTTTAATGTATCTATTATATTGATATTTTTTATGGCCAGAATGAAACTAAAGGAAATTTTGTGTTGCTCTTCATGCAATGAGTAGTCAACCAAATGTTTGTATGTAATGTGCATTTTAATATCCCTATGGAAAAGTAGCTTCAATTAAAAGAAAAAAAGATTACGTTCAGTTTATCTAAGTTGTTTTAACTTGTTACATTTTTCATTGTTGATTAAAATCTTGCAAATGTTTTGATTGTAAGTTCTTGGGAGCAAAGCTGTCCTTATCTATTTTACCAGTTTATGTTTTCATTGTAATGTTTGTAATAGTGCCATTTTATTTCCCAGCATATGCACTGTCAGTGTTGTATAACATATACAGTTAGGTCCGGAAATAATTGGGCACTGACACAATTTTCCTAATTTTGGCTCTGTACGCCACCAAAATGGATTTGAAATGAAACAACCGAGATGCCATAGAAGTGCAGACTTTCAGCTTTAATTCAAAGGGTTGAACAAAAATATTGTATGAAACGTTTAGGAATTGCAACCATTTTCATACACAGTCCCCTTATTTCAGGGGCTCAAATGTAATTGGACAAATTAACACAATCATAAATAAAATGTTAATTTTAATACTTTGTCGAGAATCCTTTGCAGGCAATGACTGCTTGAGGTCTGCAAAGCATGGACATCACCAAACGCTGGGTTTCCTCCTTTGTGATGTTTTGCCAGGCCCATGTTAATCAGTGGCGGTGAGCGTTGGATAACGCATTCCGGCGTTGAAAAACGTCCCTTAGGGTCGCATTGTAAAGCGTTGGATATGCCATTCGTTGTAAAGTGAAACATTAGATAACGAGGACTGCCTGTAACCCTATGAATGATTAAACCTTGTTTTTCTATGTGGGTTGCAGGGTTATTTAGAACAGGGGTGCTCAACTCCAGTCCTCAAGCCCCCCAACTGGTCAGGTTTTCAGGATATCCCAGCTTCAGCACAGGTGGCTCAATCAGTTGAAGACTGAGCCTCTGATTGAGCCACCTGTACTGAAGCAGGGACAGATTGAGCCACCTGTGCTGATGCAGGGATATCCTCAAAACCGGACCTGTTGGGGTGGCTTGAGGACTGGGGTTGAGCACCCCTGAATTAGAACATTACACATTACACTATTTGTAAAGCCTAAAATAACTTCTCGGCCTTTAATTTCTCTCCTGTGTTCAGTACGTAGGTAGATCATTAGCACTAAAAGCAGGTTGTATTATAGAGTTACTAGTAGCCAGGATAAAGGTTTTAGATCTTACCGCACTCCTTTAAGATAATTGTAGTGGGTGTCCTTATTCTTTGTAAGGTGCAGGCAGTTGAAGAGTGGCTGGGATCCCACTTCTGCCACCTAGTTAAACTCAGAGCTGGATATCTTCTTACCGCACTGTTCTAATAAAGTCTGACACCAGACAGTATAGCAGAATAAAGTGGTTTATTTGCAGGTTGCAAACGTACAATGTTTCGGGTATTTCCTCAGGTGCATCGTGCATTTGCAACCTACAAATAACCTTCTTTATTACCCTATAATATCTGGTGTAAGACTTTATTAGAACCGTGCGGCATGAAGATATCCAGCTCCAAGCTATTAGTAGCGTGGTAATTAGTGACTAGCAACCCCAAAATCCCTCATCTTAAACATCCCCAAACAGATGAAAGAATGATGTCATTCCATTCTTATTGATGAAGTTCTACCTTGAACCAATAAATTCAGCATTATTCCACTGGTTTCCAAACATAAGCACTTCAAACGAAAGGAAATAATTCCTTGAAAAAGTTTTAAAAAATACAATTTCCTATAAGAGTTGCGCATGGAATTTATATAAGTTAGTTAATGACGCAGCCAGCGGCTCTTGTGAATCCATGTAATAAAGTGAAGAGGAGGCTAATAATTGCCTCCCCATTGGGTGCTTATTTGCTTGTCATTACCCAGAAACCTCGTCTGCAGCTTAACCACTGTTTGACATGTGACAATGTTGCGAATGAAGCAGGTTTGAAGATACGCAAACATACCATGGGTAATTTGTCTCTATACTTAGTACAGTAGAGGGGGGTTTTGTTAACTTTTCGCCCAGCACAACCATAATTGCATCTGTTATGTAAGCAAATAGGAACTCACTAATTGCATCTAATAATTGTGATGTTGTCTCTAGATGATTAGATAAACTTGGCCAGTTTAACCTTTTTGAAATGGGATGATGCAGCTATTCCCCAGAGCTATTCTTGCGGCTATACTCAGCTAAAGACCCATAGCTACTATCTCTTGCAGCTACCTTACTGGCTCCAACAGGCTTACTGCAGGTGGGGACTACAGATAGCAACAGTGACTGTCATGTCAAGACTTATCAGTAGTGTTTCCCCTTCCAATAATGCATGTGCTGTCTATTCCTAATTTCAGCCTCACACTGACCCCCCCAACAAATATGTAGCAGAAGATTGGATACGTTGAGTGAATATTTATATTGAGCATAGTTTGAATGTCAGCTTTTCAGATGGTCTCTTGTACGACAACTTTTTAATGTCATACTGTGGTTGCCACTTACATTTCCCCAATTCAATTCATTCTGCAACGACTGAATCAAATCTGTTAGTTCTAGTTAAGCCAACTCCAGACTGAAGTCTACTTCTTTTAATGTTATTTAATCACCCGCTTCATTAGTGAATGTGCCTGATTTATTATTCTCGTATAGATGTTGCTGACTAGGTTCCCCCTTTAAAGCTGCAGTTCAGTCTTTTTTTTTTTTTAATTTATTTTTTTACTTTAATAGTTTCATGTGGGAAATCTCTAATTACCTAAAGAACTGCATAGCTGCCGGTCAATTCGTTCTCCGTCTATTGATCGGCAAAGTTTGGCGACATCTTTAAAAATGGGGAATGTAAATCGTTGCTATAGGAACAAGCATGCTTGTTAAAATAGAATACAAGAAAATTGGTCTTTCAAAGTTGTTTTTTTTAAAACAGAAAATGCTAAAAGTATTTTTTCTTACTACAGAACTGATTTATTAAAAAAAACACACATGCAGGATATTGACTGAACTGCAGCTTTAAGCTACCAATGTTATACTGTGTCCTTTACATTTCGTACACTGCATGGAGAAAAGAGGAAACAAAACATCGGTATAATCCAGGGGTGCTCCACTCCAGTCCTCAACCCCCCCCCCCCCCCCCCACCACCCCCCAACAACAGGTCAGGTTTTCAGGATATCCCAGAATCCACGGAGTGTATTGGCAATAATGATGAGAAACTGCAAATCGCGAATCGCACTTTTTTGAGAATGATCCGCTGAAAGCCGCGGACTGAAGGAACCAGCCGTTCCGCTGCCGATCCAAAGTCGCCCCAAAAATTCGCCCATCTCTAATGAGGACTTACCAGTATTCTGTAAAGTTGCCTCATCCCCTCCGTCTCTCTGCTTTACATTTCACCATCCGTCTGAGCGGTGTCTTCTGCATGGTTTCGCTGTTTTTTTAGGTCAGTAGATATGATAAACGTCAGGTCCGTATCCTCGTGTTTGATGATATTGCTTTTTGGGTCTTTTGAACCAAGAGATGATACAAGTATAGTTAATTTCTCATTAGTTCACATAGTTGCAAATATTGCATCATGTGTTAATGCAGAGATATTTTCCAGTCCATGTGTAATGTCACCAGTGCAAACATTAAAATAGCAATTCCCGGGGTTTTTTTTCATTAGTTTTTTTTTTTATAAATACAGGACCACCTGCTTCCGGAGATACTTTCCTCCAAAAGGAGTGCCGGTATCTCTCTGCAATTTTCGGCATTTTAAAGATCCCGCGTCACGGGATTGTTATTTCTAGTTTACACGACACTGTGTGGTTCCCGGTCTTCTTATGTGATCCTTGCATTATTGATAGCCTCTTTAAAAATGTCAATTCTAGCATGAAGGTGTGTAACAGGGCAGGTGGAGGTCGGTGCTGGCACCTTTGATAATTATTTCCTTCTGTAAATTTCCTTGTGTGTCAAACCAACAACCAAAGAACTAAACAGTCCTACATTCGTTCAATTGTGGCATTAAACTAAACATTTTTATTACCAAAGTTTATTGGATGATTAAAGAGAAGACCAAGTCCCAGTATGTGATATTTTGTCATATCATCAGTTTATGGAGACTAAGGGCCACATGCAGAAAGCAGCGCTATTTACAATCTCGCCATTTTCCGGAGAAAATCGCGCAAAAAACAGCTGAAAATGGCGAGGTAGGAAAAAAACGCCATTTTTTTTTTCTATTTGCAAATCTCGCCGCGCGGCTGGCGAGAACCTAAATCTCTCCAGTGTTGAAAACGGCCGTATTCAGAGAGGCGCGATCGCCATCTAGCGGCTGTTCGCGCCAAAAAAATGGCGCGATTTTCAACATTTTGCTTCGCCAACAAAAGTTGGCAAGAAGCTGGAGCTCGGCGGCCGGTGGGGGAGAAAAAAAAAAACGCGATTTTTTTACAACAAGTTTCAACAGCGCTCATATCGCCGGTTGAAATTCTCCATATGCAGACAGGATTTTAAATGCAGTTTTTTTGACCTTTCTGCATATGGAGATTAAATCACGCCAAAAAAAGTACTATTTTTTACTTTCTCCAATTAATTCCACCGCTGCTCTCTGCATGAGGCCCTTAGTAACACACATTTAAACATATGTGTAACTGTAAGGTTATATAATTGTCCAGTTTATACTAAATCAAAGTAAGCAATAACACCTGGCATGATGTGTATTTAAGGCTACTGACACACGCCTGAGGTGTGTTTAAAGGCACCTGGCCAGTATTATAAGGGACGTTTATAACACTCCTTCCATGCACTTCGCTGATAGCTTATCATACATACACAATATCCGAAAGCAAAATATGTCCTTTAGTGCATTACACAGTAAAATATTGCCGTCACCTCTGATTCTTAATGTAATATAAATAAAAACTATACATTTTCAGCACTTTTATTTTTAAGGCTGTTCCAACATTTTAGCTTTAAAGCAGCTGTATTTCCCCTTTTTTTATTTACTATTATTATTATTATTATTATTATAGTAATATGTAAATCATGTGACAATGTATAATTCTACATTCTTACTTAAGTTTGCTGCTTCTGTTATAAATCTGTACAATTCCTGATTGTGTGCCTAACATAATGGCCGTTATATTTTTATGAGACATTTTCATTCACCAAACACTATCAATACCAGTCCTGTCGCAGTTAACCAGTTTCCTTACATAGGAGGGTGCACTGTAAGGGTGCGTTCGTGCAGAGGTGCTGCAGTTTCTACGGTAATACTCTGCACTTTCTTTTTTCACTAACATAATGGCCGCCTTTCAGTTTCAATCAATCTTTTAGTCAGTGTAACTCAGCAACTACAATGTATCCTTATATTACTAAGGTAATATTGTCTATTGTCACAGTTTCCAGCTCAAACTGTTGGGAACGTTGGCAACACATGATCACAAACAGGAAAGTGTTGCAAATATCTTGCACTGCTGGGGAGGTGGGTGAAAATCTACTAGAGAAATCACAGGATGCTTTTAAAACTCATTAAAAATGGCATTAAAAATTGAATTAGAAAAATTAAAAATTAAAAAACAGTCACTATTATCTAATACTACAGAACTGATTTATTTAAAAACCCCATATAAGATTTAACATGTTTTGCGGCTGGTTAGTTGTGCTCAGTGCAGTTTGGTAACTCATTTTTTATTGTAAGAACGAATACATACCCAGAACATAGTAAATAAAATTGTTAAATAAAAAGCTATACATTTTTTATATATAAGCAAAAGCAAATAAAGACCTAAGCAGGGAGTTCACCAGAGGTGGAAAGCTGGATAGGGAGACCCCCAAAGGTAGAGAGCTGGGTAGGGAGTCCCTCAGAGGTGGAGAGCAGGGTTGGGTGACCCCCAGAAGTGGAGAGCTTGGTAGGGAGACCCCAGAGGTGGAGATCTGGGTAGGGAGACCCCCAGAGGTGGAGAGTTGGGTAAGGAGTCCCTCAGAGGTGTAGAGCTGGGTAGGGAGACCCCCAGAAGTGGAGAGCTGGGTAGGAAGACCCCATGTAGTGTGCACTCAGTTACCCAAATGCACAAAGTCTCAATGGTCTCCAGTTGATGTAGAATGGAGAGCTAAATAGCACTATGCACATGTACCATAGGAGATACCAACTATGTTGTAACATGGATACATAATTGTAATAAATGATAGACAAATCCCTCTAATAGTAGATGGTAAGTAATGTGATTAGAGCTTAAAATGTATCTTTAATAGTAACAACAAATAAAATGCTGTGGGGCCGCTAACATTAGTTCGATGGAATATATTTAAAGTAGTCTATAAATGTACCTTCCAAGAGATAGAAGAATATATCTCTACAACTCTGTCAGGTTGTATGTGTTTCCTGTGAGGTACCCTACTTATATAGGAGATATAGCGTATCTCTGCAACCTCTATATCAGGCTTTATAAAGTACTGTACTGTAAGGTTGCTAGTTTGTTAAAAGCAGTCAGGGGGCTGTGTAGTAACAGCACCAGAACATTACTCAATCTAACTAACAGTCTGGATAACAAATGGTATAAGTGTCAGTCACCAGAGCGGTAATTAGAGGGATAACTGCACTGAACAGGCGGCCTCTCAAATATCAGAGGTGCTGCTTTTATCAATTAGGGAGCTTTCTGGCAGGGCCATACCCAATTCCTACTGTTTGGGCAGCATAAAATGGTGAGGTGCACCAAAGTAGGGTGAAACCTCAGTCAGCTGTGTACATACCTAAATGCCCCCTGTGCCCCCTACATTCTGTCCACGACATCCATCTTTCCTCCCACCTTATTACCTCCTCTCACTCTCGCCTGTAAGACTTCTCCCGTGCTGCCCCCTCTCTCTGGAAATCCCACCCACACACCATCATACTGTCCCCCAGCATTCAGATGTTTAAAAACTCCCTGAAAACTCATCTTTTCAAGGAAGCCTACTCCCCTTCTCTCTAACATCCAACTCCCCTCCCTCTCCAACCACATTGGGACCAGCTGTGTGGCTGGACCAACCTCCACCCTATGTAACAATCACCCCCCCCCCCAAACCTTAATGGTTTCAGCTGCCAGACTGGGCCATATTCTAACCTGAGACACACCTTATCCTACAATAAGCAGCCACCTCACCTTCTTGTTTCATCATTACACCTCATTCCCTCTAGACCAGGCCTGCACAACTCCAGTCCTCGAGGGCCGGAAACAGGGCAGATTTTCAGGATATCCCTACTTCAGCACAGCTGGCTCAATGAGTGGCTCAGTCATACTGATGATTGAAGAACAGACAAATAAAGTGACCTTGTGCCCAAGGTTGCAAGGAGCCAACACTGGGATGTGAACCGTGTTCACTTGCTTCAAACGCAGTGACATGACCACTGAGCTCCTCCTACAGCCCTGGCTAGATTTATTTCTAAAGCTGAGTAAGGTTTTATATATTGAAACTCCCAAAGTGCCTCATCCATCCGTCGTCCCTGTTTCCATCTTTAGTTTTCCATTCAATCTCAGGTATATTTAGGTTGAGGGAAAATATATTTATATGTGCAGTAGTTTATTAAATAACTGTGTTCTCAAGGCAAAAAGGGAGTTTGGGGAAATGTCTCTGCCATACGCTTTCTGAGCCTTTCTATAGAAAGGAACATTTAGGAGACAATGAAATGTCACCATTCTGTTCAAAAATACACAGAATGAGGATTGGATTGTGATATAACTATGATGTTCCAGTAATTAACCTACAATCTTCTCTATCCACAAGGTGTGAGATATTTTTTTCTATTATCCGCTTACAAAGAGTATTTGTTTTTTTCAGTTTTATTATTTCCTTTTTTTTTTTTAAACTGGTTAATGAGAAGACTTTTGCTTTGGAGACCTAGAATTCCAAATCTTTCAGCACCAGTCTTCTTTGGACAAGAATCATACGCCTCACACACATCAAGATGCGGAAGATCCCTTTTTTTTCCCCTCCTAAAGCAGCATCTGGCTTCTTGGCAAACCGATTATGCCGTTGTACTGGTGACTTTTGGAGTTGCCTCCAGGTTTGTCACATGGCCGTTCTGAGCACAGGCTTCCAATGTTTGGCATATGTACTGTAATTTCCTTTTGATTCGCTTCTGCGTGCCACAATGCGACAGACTTCCACAAAAAAAAGGAAGAGGTAGGATACTGGAACAATGGGAAAGATAAGGGATGGAAAGTTAGGTCTGGTGTAGAGGAAAAGTATATGAGGGATAATAAAGATATTTTTTGCAACATATACGCTCCGTGTCTGCAGATATTCACAAGCCTATTAATGCATTTGTTTATTTGCAACATCTTGTGGACATTTTTGTATTTTCATCTTTTTTTATATAAGCAGTCAAAGCAGACAGCATTGTAGTATAGAAAGCAACAATGTATAATGTATAGAGCAGTATCAGCAACAAATATACGTACACAAGAGCATAGAGTCTGGTGATGGAAAACTAAAAAGTTAATGTTAAAGCTGCCATTCAAGCAATATCCTACATGTGTGGGTTTTTTTTTTTTTTAAATAAATCAGTTCTGGACTATGTAAAAATACTTGTAGCATTATTATTTTTTTTAAACAATATTAAAGAAATGTTTAATGTATTCTAATGTAGCAAGCATGTTTGTTCCTATAGCAACCATTTACAAAGTCACATCCTCTTCCCCTAATGAAACAGGATCACCTCTTTGAGCCCTGCCCTCTCTAGCTGTGAACCAATTGAATCTAGTGCCTGCCTGGTCACTTTATCTTCCTCACAGAACTTTGGCTGTCAGTGCAGCATAAGAGGACCGAAGATGCATTTAATGAACCCGAGCCGAATCTTCGATGATCGATCACATGAGAACAGATTGCTTGGCAACTTAGCTAATCACTTGTCAGTGGGCACAAACTGCAGCTTTAGCACAGTCTTGAATTCGGTCAGTGACACTGTGTGCTCATTTGCAAGTCATTTCCCAGAATCCTTGGCTGCAGTGGAAGCATTGCCTGCTAAGAGATAATGGGGAAGGGCAGGGCTGCAGACCTGCCTGAGACACAAGTGAATATGCTCACACATGGTATTTTTATTTGCTGTGCCCGGTACGGTGGAGGGTTGTTGTCACTTTTTTTTGTACCCTCCATAACTTATTTAATGGAGGGTAGTTCCTGGAAGGCTTTTCATTCCAGTCTTTCTTCTGAATGACATTAAATATTCCATGAAATGCAGATTTTAAAAAGGATGCCACCTGTGAATCTCAATGAATTGCTGAAAAAAAGTTGTTTTGCAAAATGTTACCTGTGTAACCAAAAAGGGGTAACATTTTAAATCAATATGCCTTCATTGTCGCGATGTTTTTTGTGTGTGCTTTCCATGAAACTCCAAGGAAAAATATACATGAAGCAGGAACTGTTTATACATATTTATATCTATAAATATGTATACACAGCTTTATACAGAATATAAGCTATTATCATACAAAATAAAAAATGCACAGAAAGAAGAATCTGCGCAAAAGAGCTCACACACAGGGAAGATTTCTTGACACCATTAATAAAATTCCTGCCTTTCTAAACCTTTATTGTACGTTTAAAATTGGTCTGTAATTAAAGACAATCTATTAAACCTTTTTCCAGTTTAAATTATTAATGGTCATTAATAATATTATTCTACCGAGACGTTGAAGTGGGACAACTTTGAGATGGATGAGTTTTGAGCCATAATAAAAACACATCTTCTATATACAGTAACTAAAAAAAAAAGGAGAATACAGACCAAAATGTCAAATTTTAACATGGTTCATCCTCTTACCAAGGAGCTTATTCTTTATCCATTGAAGTGGCCAGTTGGTTCATCTTCGAAAGGTATTCACCATTGAAGTCAATGGGAAATTTTGACGGAAAACAACCTGGTCGGATGATTTGGTAGATGTAGAATAAGCTACTAAATGTTAACAAGTAATGACAACATTCTTCTGCCAGGCTCTATGTGTGAGATTCTGCTATTTAGTATTTAACCCAGGGGGGCTCAACTTCAATCCTCAAGCCCCCCTAACAGGTCACATTTTCAGGGTATCCCAGCTTCAGCACAGGTGGCTCAATCAGAGGCTCAGTCTGAGCCTCTGATTGAGCCACCTGTAATGAAGCAGGGACATCCTGAAAACATCACCTCTTGGGGGGGGGGGCTTGATGCCTGGAGTTGAGAACCCCTAATTAACCCGATAAATAAAGAATATATGATGTAGTCGAAAATATCACCAAGACAATAACATTAAGGGGTAAATTGTATATATGATGAAGAGGCTGTTTGGGCCATTTGGGGATGACAATAAACCTGGACTTCAATAAGGATTTCCGTCACAAACGGCTGCTTTGGGGTATATAGACTATACACCGTAGTCTGGATGGGGAACACTGGTTTGCATATAGACTCTGGGGAGAGCAAAACATAAACAACAATATCATTAAACATCTACCTGTCCCCGTGTTTTTCAAAAGAGGTTACTAGGAATCCGTTAGGGTTCCCTGAAATTCCAGGTCGTTCGAAAATTGTACCAAATACAGAAGAGTTTACAATGCATCTGATCTCAGACGCGCTATTAGAGCGGGTTGGGGTTCCTTAGAATGCATCTGATCTCAGACGCGCTATTAGAGAGGGTGGGGGTTCCTTACAATGCATCTGAACTCAGATGCACTATTAGAGAGGGTTGGGGTTCCTTACAATGCATCTGATCTCAGTCGCGCTATTAGACAGGGTTGGGGGTCCTTACAATGCATCTGATCTCAGACGCGCTATTAGAGAGGGTTGGGGTTCCTTAGAATGCATCTGATCTCAGACGCGTTATTAGAGAGGGTTGGGGTTCCTTACAATGCATCTGAACTCAGATGCACTATTAGAGAGGGTTGGGGTTCCTTACAATGCATCTGATCTCAGACGCGCTATTAGAGAGGGTTGGGTCCCTTACAATGCATCTGATCTCAGTCGCGCTATTAGAGAGGGTTGGGGTTCCTTACAATGCATCTGATCTCAGATGCACTATTAGAGAGGGTTGGGGTTCCTTACAATGCATCTGATCTCACACGCGCTATTAGAGTGGGTTGGGGTTCCTTACAATGCATCTGATCTCAGACGCGCTATTAGAGAGGGTTGGGGTTCCTTACAATGCATCTGATCTCAGGCGCGCTATTAGAGAGGGTTGGGGTTCCTTACAATGCATCTGATCTCAGACGAACCAGATGCCCTAGTTGCCAGCTCTAATTGTGAGTCATAGATCACATGCAGCTGGGCTGCGGTCACTTGGACAGCTTGTTTTACACAAGGCAGCAAAGCTCGGAGACACTGCGTTTAAAGTTGGGTGCGATATATTTATTAAATATAATAATAAAGATAAAGCTATCCGCTGCCACAGGGGTTCTCATCTCCAAGTCTCAAGACCCCGCAACAGGTCAGGTTTTCAGCATATCCCTTCTTCAGCACAGTTGGCTCAATCAGTCCCTGCTTCAGCACAGGTGGCTCAATCCATCCATGCTTCAGCACAGGTGGCTAAATCAGAGGCACAGTCTTCGACTTTGACCTGTGCTGAAGCTGGGATATCCTGAAAACCTGACCTGTTGGGTGGTCTCGAGGCCTGAAGTTGAGAACCCCTGTTATAAGGTGTTTCCATCCCCTCTACATAAAACAATGAAGGTTTAGCGTTGTCATAATTAAATAGTGATACAAGTAACATCACACTTCAGCCATAGAATGGATAGTAACAACAACAATGATACATGTAATTTTTCCTAACAAGTTATTTAACCGAGTAAAAATAGAATATGTAACTCTCTTAAGGAAGTGTGTTCCTGTGTCATAAGCAGGCTTAGTAGTTAGGCACTTAAATCTCTGTGTTACGCAAACTTGCAATCTCCGTGCAAGCATGGGCAAGTTCAGAAATGTGCATTAGTGTTTTATCAGCGGTAATGAAGTACACAGTGCCAGCATGAGAGCAAACTTTATTTTACAAAGACAGATTAATTTAGAGAGAGAATTTATAGTGGCGATGAAAGGGAACAAAAAAAAGGGGCAGACTTGCCCACTCTTTCTTAATTTTAAGTGTATTATACTTTACTTTAATTATTTATGAGGCAACCAGCAGTGGAAACACAAGGGGCATGGAAAATGTATGTTAATATACTCATTATTCTTTTTTTTGTTGTTGCTATTATTACCAATGCAGCACTTTAGCAAATTGCAAAACGAGATACAACATCGTTTGGATAAGGATGCACAAGTCTGTAGCAGGCTACATGCTAGGACCCCTAATTAATACATCTTATTCCCTACTCATCAAACTATTTCTAACAAAACTGTTTGACCAATCACAAGCAGTACAGCACTTGCCTATTGTATGGCGTGTAGGGTGCGTGCAGAATGTATAACTATGTACTGTGTGTCACCCTGCCCCTGAGTATAATGCTCGTGGGGGGTAACTGCTCGTCTGTGTGTGCAGACAGCATGGGTGGCATAGCTGTCAATAACTGCCGGAGCTTCCAAAGTCACGCCCCACAATGCCTTGCTGCTGTGGATACAAAACATTGGGAGAAGCAACTTTGGAGGCCCCTGCTTTAATTGACAGCTATACCAGGGGTGCGCAAACTGGGGGCCGCGAGATATTCTGGGGGAGGTGCGGCAGTTACCGAGCCACGCGCTTCCCCGAAGGCATTTAAATGAAATGCTGGGGATCACGCGAGGCCTCTGTAACTTCCCTTACCTTAACTTTCCAGCGACGCATCACCATGGCAACCCGGCATCAAATCACGCAGTGGGGTCATGTGAAGTCACGTTTCCATGGCAATGTGATTTTACGTTGGCATGGCTATGTGATGTCACATGGCCCCCGTTGCGTAGTTGGATGCCAGAGGCGAGCAGGGGGAGGGGGTTGCGAGCAGGGGTTCAGAGCCGGCAGGGGAGCGCAGGGAGAAAAGTTTGCGCACACCTCAGCTATACCATTCACGCTAATGTGCAGTTTGGGGCCTTACTAAGTGCACAGTCCCCACATGGGCTCAAGATCCGCTATACGGCATGGGATCTGCCATTATATTGGGGGGGGGAAACTTCTTAGAGACACCTCATAAAACCCTAGGGGTTCGCAAACCTCCTCTTGAGAATTACTGTTCTAGAGTTTACCTAAGACAGTCAATGGAAGGAATACAGGGATGGTGCAGTTATAATGATGGTATATACACATGCTGTAACAGCATAAGGGCTTGAAAGCAGAAGGGAATGCTGCTGTAATGTAGTTTCATTAAATGTAGCACAGTTAAAGAAGTAAGAGAAGGGAGTTAGGGAAGGGAACCAGCTCGGATGAAAAGGTTATTACAAGACTTGGGAGGGTTGTCATCTAGTGGCAGGATGGGAGTTTAATAAGCAAGATGCTGTAAGGGAGGATGGTTTCAATCAGGACAAGGGAAACAGGGGGTGCAGGAAGGAGGCATGCCTGGGCAGAGAAATTAGTGCTCATAGAGGAACAGGACAATATTAGGGATGAGATATCGAGGGGCGTAAATGAGTATAAAGAATGGAGGGGAATCTGAAGTCATTGTATTTCTCTTTCCTTTCTTTCTATTTAAATTAGCATGAATGTTAATAAAACTAGAAATATTCGATGGTTTATTCTAGAGCCGTGCTGATGTCTTCAAATTTGCATGCCAATATTTTTCAGGATTTTCTACCTAATCTTGCATTTATTGGGATTTTTTTTTTTTTTTGCAAAAGCTTCCATTGTTTAGAAATGCTTGAAAATAACCTTAAAAGCTGTGTTTCTCCCAGATTACTGTAACCCTTTGCAAAAATAGCCATATCATTTATTTATAAAAATGTTTTACCAGGAAGTAATACATTGAGAGTTACCCCTCGTTTACAAGTATGTCCTGGGCACAGAGTTATGATGACAAATACATGGTTACAAATACATAGTTACATTAAGTGATACATTATATACAAGACATTGCATGCACAGTAAGGCCTGGGACATAGTGCTTTGATCCGGGCTGAGGCGCGCTGAGGCTCAGGGAAAGCGCTGCTTTCCCTGGCCTTGCACAGCGCGCCGTCCGTGGGCGTGTCAGGGGCGGGTCTGGGGGCGGGCCAGCGACGTCACAGAGCTGGTTCGCCCTCATTGGGCGAACCGCTCACGTGACCGGCCCTGCGCTCCGGCGAGCGCCAAATTTCAAACCTCCATCAGACACACGCTTCCCCAAGCGTGCGCGAGCCCCTGCTAAAGCCACTCTCATTGCGGCTGCAGGGGCTCAGTGCCGAGCAGCAGCACGCCTCAGTACGGGTCAGCGCATAAGCGCTGACCATGCCCGAGGCCTAAGAGATAATATATGTTATAGGCGTATGTAACCGTTACAGATCACATTAAAATATGAGACAGCTTTAGTTTTGAAAGAGGTCCACGTGACCGGAGTTAAGCAAATGTCTTCAAATTTTCTTCACACAAAAAAATTAATCCGTGAATGTCGCTTGAGTTTGCAAATATCCGCAATGAAATTGCACATCTCTAGTTTTAGGTATTTCACATTGTGTTTGACACTCGCCAAGCTCTCTACTTTAAATTCTATCCATGTCCACAGTCCCCAGCCCTGCCACCGCAAAGCTTTAAAGTGCTCAGGCCCCCCGACCAACAGCCAACTCAATTACAATTCTACAAAGCTGTGTAAGATTCATTCTTCTTCTTCAGTTCAAACACTTCTAAATGTAGTCATTGTTCAAGTAGAGTTGGCAGAGATGTATCTCTCCTTGCTCATTTTCATGGCCACACTTTACTAGCTCTGTATATCTGGGCCTGCCCACCTATTGCATAGTTCAATTGCCCACCTCAATGATGTTGAAATGATGTCAACATAATTTAGTCCGGGAGTGGTCAACTCCAGTCCTCAAGGGCCACCAACAGGTCAGGATCCCCCTGCTTCAGCACTGTTGTCTTGGTGATATTTTCAACTATATCAAATATTTGTATTAATCGGTTAAATCAGGGGTGCTGAACTCCAGTCCTCAAGCTCTCCCCTCTCCCCCCAACAGGTTAGGTTTTCAGGATATCCCTGCTTCAGCACAGGTGGCTCAATCAGTCCTTCCTTCAGCACAGGTGACTCAATCAGAGGCTCAGTCTTTACCTCTGATTGAGCCCATCTGTGCTGAAGCAGGGATATCCTTAAAACCTGGCCTGCTGGTGGTCGTTAAGGACTGGTCCCTCCTGCCCTAGAGGATTCATAGCTTAAGGTGTTGTATTTATCTTTACCAAATCTTAACTCTTCAGTGATACAATCATAGTACCAAAATGTTACTTATTAACAGCTGCCACAAAGTAGTCTTCTTAGATCTATTTCACTCTACAATAACTTGCTCATCTATTGTTAAAGCTTGGTCTGACCGTAGCCAATATCATGATGGATATGTTGAAGTCCCTAACTGCTCTTGTTGAACTTTTCCTGAATGCTGTTTCCTGTGAAGGGATTGGCATAGTGAGGTACAGTACATAAAGTCTGCTGCACACAAATACAGAACAGATAATGGAATGATCCATTGGCACCCCGATAAGGACCAGGTGCCATTTGGCTGGATCACCAACTTAAAAGGAATCATGTTAAGGTAGTGGCCAGCCATTAGGGTTCATGTTTCATTTCTGGAGGGTCCCTGCAGTTGTGGCTTTGGAGCACTTTGGTATAGCAGTATTTCTCAGGCTATTGCATGAAGCATTGAAGTGGCAGGCGGCTGAATATAGTTGCTGTATTCTGTTATAACCAATGTATGTGCCCTGAGTGTCACAATTACAGGTAGAAGGCTGATAATCCACTAGCCCTAACAAACACACATTAAATCAGCACTTCATTATTAGGATTCACCTAATAAAATATAACTTGGTGGGTAGAAAGCAATAATAAGTATGAATACACACGTTCAACCCTTTAAATCATCTTGAACCTCTCATTGAGTCACCACCATGGGCTTACACCAATACATACACTACCCCACACTAGAGATATGCAAACTTTTCGCTGAGGTTTGCGAACCAAGTGAAATTTGCCTATTTGCCAAAAAAACTCATGACTTGGAGTCAGGAAGGAATTTATTTTTCCCCTTATGATATATCATTGGATAATGTCACTGGGGTTTTTTGTTTGCCTTCTTCTGGAGCAATATACTGTAAGTATAGATATAGGATAAAGTATCTGTTGTCTAAATTTGGCATAGGTGGAAGTCGATGGACATATGTCTTTTTTCAACCTCATCTACTATGTTACTATGAAAATAAGCTACATTCTGGTGAGAAGTGCTAGATTGGTGAAATTATGAGACAAGTGAACTTTCACAAACATTTTCCAAAAATGCAAAATAGTAGGCGATAAATGTTGCCACACGTATTTGAAGATATTTGCGCATCTCTATGCCATACCCGCTCATACTGAGTTGGAAAGACACTCGGTATACATTATGTGGTTATGCTGCATTGAAAATGGGCATTAAGTGAAATCAACATAGCAGATTAAAACAAAGTATGTGCATTAGTGTTAGATATACAGTAACAAACAAAAATGAGCAGTAAAAAGTGAACAGATGCATCTTTATTAGTAAACGTCTACTAAAATAAATTCAATCTATCCATGGAGTAAACGAGTATTAGTGATAACATGAGATGATGAGCTAGGTGTATGGATCACAACACAAAAATAAGTAACTAGAGTTAGAGACAAACAGTGGAGAGAGAGGAACAGGGACAACCCGCAGGGAAATGGATAAACTCAGTGAGAAAGATGGAAATCTAGGAAGGTGGGGATAAAAAGCATGAGCCAAATGTATAGAATGCTAGAGACTGGAAAGAGAGAACATGGAGGAGAAACAACAGGAGTTGAATTGATGGTGCAGGGTGAGTTACAGGAGAGGGACAGCAAGTTGTTGAAATAACTTAAACTCAAGGGAAAGATGTGAATACGAAATATGTCTATGTAATTACATAAAGCAGCATACAATGCCTAATCTCAAATGAGTAACACATATCCTTGATTTATAATCTTGCATTGTTGCCCTTTTTATATATTCTGCCTAATGTATTTTATTCTGATTTACACAAAATATAGCATAATGTCTCCCAAGCACCTTCTCCTTGACATTTAAATCTATACTGATTCCTAATGGTGGCTTTGAAGACATGGCTGGTTGGTATCATCTTTAGATGGCCTGAACATCTTACATAGTTACATAGTAGATGAGGTTGAAAAAAGACGTAGGTCCATCAAGTTCAACCTATGCTAAATTTAGACAACAGATACTTTATCCTATATCTATACTTACTTATTGATCCAGAGGAAGGCAAACAAAAAACCCCATTAAGGGGGGAAAGTAATTCCTTCCTGACTCCAAGAATTGGCAATCGTATTAATCCTTGGATCAACATCCTTCCCATGTATACTTATTTGGTATATCCCTGTATACCTTTCAAATCTAAAAAGATGTCCAACCTTTTTTTGAACAAATCTATTGTATCTGCCATCACAGTCTCCATAAGTAATTAATTCCACATTTTAACTGCCCTTACTGTAAAGAACCCTTTCCTTTGTTGCTGGTGAAATTTCCTTTCCTCCAACCTCTAGAACTTGAGCAGTTTCCAAGTCTAAAGCTTGTGTACAGCTTTTATTGATCCATCACAAGCTATTACTTTCTACAAAATAAACTTGTTTTCTCCATGAGCTATATGTCCACCTTTTGTTAAAAAGTTTTATTTTTATTGACCCATAATCAACTTTTCATCTTCAACAACCCGTGTTTGCTATCCTACCTTTAGCACAGTACCATTTTCCCCATCTACATGTAATGCAGTTGTTTTTCAAAGGAAAATATATACAGTGTAGATCGTTTGACAAAGGGCTTAAGGGTGAGTACACCATTTATATTTATAGAATCAGGTTCATCTGATTGGAAAAAGACAAACAGGTGGATACAAAGAAGCCGATTTCTCATGACAGCCTTAGAAAATGCAGTACTCCAAATTGAACTTTTCACAAGACCACCTCTGGGCTCAATGACCCCAAAATAAGACCCTGCATGAGACCAGTAAAGCATTACTTGGGCTTGCTGGTATACTGAACTTTGTGTCAGATGTTATAACTGCATTAGTAAATAATTACAGTATCTGGGTGACTGGTTTTTGCAATTCACTTAATACAAGAAAAGCTACTTTCAAATCTAAGACCTTCAAACCCATAAGAGTGTCATTCTCAGAACGTATGGCCGCATGGTTTGCATTCTCACTTGGACACTGGAATTTAAGGCTGGAGAGGACTGTGAGAAGCAATTTCAGTGTCCGGAATAGGGTTATTGAAATGGGAAGGTGGGTTCCTGTGCTGTGTGTTATATTCTTGCTGATCCCAGGAATAGAGATTTCTACCTGCTGGTTTGTTGTGTGTGGTTATAAAGAGCATATCTAGAAATACTTTCTGCCTCTTTCATACTGAGCTGCACACACACCCATTAAGGCATCCTATGTTCACTTAATTTTCTTTTCTTTTTTTTTTTTGCTGTCCACTGTTTATGTCATTAGCTGCAAACAAATAGTTGTTACACAAAAAAATCCTTTATTGTTCATAAAGAGCATGATGCTTAAAAAAAGATGGGCTGTAGGGTTCAAACTAATCATTTGATTAAATTCAGATTACAATATTTTGATTGCTGTGGTCTAAGGGCTTTTATCTAAATTAAGTCATTGCCCTTGTTTTTAGAGGCACACATATATATATATATATGTATATATATATATATATATATATATATATATATATATATATATGTATATATATATATATATGTATATATATATATATATATATATATATATATATATATATATTCTCAAACAATAGACGCACTAGTGACCGTACCCCAAATACCTGTCCTGTGCTGAATCAGGGACTGATTGAGCCACCTGTGCTGAAGCAGGGATGTCCTGAAATCCTGACCTGGTGGTGGCCCTTGAGGACTGGAGTTGGCCTCCCCTGCTGTTTTAAGAGACTATATGCTCCATCCCACTACAAGCAATGAGTTCTCAGTAACCCGGTCCTGTCATATAACAAGTCCCATATAATGCCCTTGAGTCTGTTCTGCAGTACTTGACAGGTATGATTTGGTACTATATTTTGACATTGATGGGCTGTATTAGAGTTAATGGCATCATTCTGCTTCTCATTATTAATTATCTTTGTGTTTGAATAAAGTATGTAATCTTCTCTTCAACCACACCATTGAAATAGTTGCCTTTTTCAATTAAGAACTGTCTTGAGCATGAGAACAGCAGTACGTTTTCCTAATGAAGATGCATTATATTTTCTCTTTAAAAAAAAATATATATATATATATAATGACACATTCTTATTTTTATCCCACACTATAGTTTATAACAGAGAACCCTGCATTGGGATTTATATATAGGAATACCTCCAGGATTTAATGGAATTAGTGTTGCGGAGATTTAAAAGAAAATATTAACTCGCAGTCACTATATTTATAAGCTACATAAAGCAACTTTATAGTTGTATCTGAGCATTTCATATATTGTATTATTAAATAGACTATATGACAGACCACATCTCTACATTGAAAATATATATATATACACACAAATATATATATATATATATATATATATATATATATATATATATATATATATATATATATATATATATATACACCATACATACATATATGTATGTGAATATATCTATATATTTATACATACAAACAGATATATATATATTCATACAGGATTTGAACCCACCTTGATTTACCTGACGGAGTGCCTTGTTCTCATCTATTCACTGTGTGTGTGTGTGTGTGTGTGTGTGTGTGTGTGTGTGTGTGTGTGTGTGTGTGTGTGTGTGTGTGTGTGTGTGTGTGTGTGTGTGTGTGTGTGTGTGTGTGTGTGTGTGTGTGTGTGTGTGTGTGTGTGTGTATATATAGATATAGTCATATTTACATACATATAAGTAAATATATCTATACACACACACACACAGTGTATATATATATATATATATATATACACACACACACAGATATATAGCTATACACAATATATATGTGTGTGTATATATATATATGAATATATATGTATATATATATATATATATATATATATATATATATATATATACACATACATACATACATACATACATACATACATACATACATACATACATACATACATACGGATTGGTTTTAATAGAGAGCCACGAAAGTACAGCTGACTATGCTTTTCCAGTACAACTACGGTTTTCTAGTATTCGCCATGTAATTTTGCAAAAAGCAATTGTATGATTACGTTGGCATTTATATATCTACATGTTATTATAGTTTTTAGCAGTCATCATACTAGGCAGGTTTCATCAACAACTGTTCAGAAGTAGAGCACAATGCACACTGTCCCCTCTCTCCCTGCTCAGAAAAGCACCAGGTTTATCAGGGAGGATAAGGTTACTCTAGTCTGCTAAAACCATTTCATTTTCAGATTTGTCCTTGGATGAAAAAAAAAACAATACCCAGATATAATAAATGTTAATTATTTACAAGACAGGCGCTGATGTAGTGAAGGTGTGACCTCTAGTAAATGCACATTTTATATGCCACAATATACTATGGCAAATTATTGTAATCAGTCAGCGGTTAAACCAGATCTACAAATAACAGCAAAGGAGATTTTCGATTGTATCCCTAGTTTGTCTCGTCGGATTACCTCCTATCGATTCGTATGACATGGTTACAATTGATGGACACCCAGTAAAACCTTCAAAGCAACTGCATTTTAAAAGATATTGTCAATGTTATTTACATCATTTGCTAAAACAGTTGTTAAGACAAACTTTCTAAGGGCGGTTATTTAAAAAAAAAAATCAATGACTGAT